>NW_013667453.1:196242-211473 GCF_000517525.1 Limulus polyphemus
CGAGAAAGAATAAACTAGTTTTAATTAAGAAATGACTTGTATCGCTGAAGTTCCTTGGAAAGAATTTATACCGGAAATTAACAAACGACCAGATACCCAACAAATTAGTGTAGAGAGCGGGACAGGAAAAAAACAAGAAAAGGATGGAAACGAGAAGTGGCAAATCAAACTATAGCTTAGCAGATTTGATGGCAGCAATACAAGAACAACAAAAGAAACAAGAAGAAAGAAAAATCAACAAGAAGAGAGACAACAGCAGTGGCAAGAAAACCTGGAACAGTGGCACTTCGAACATCAAAATAAACAAGATAGATTACATCTTCTCTGACATAGGGGGTATTGTAGTTGACTTAAGTGCTGTGACATGCAAATTAACAGATGCAGCAACACTTACTCGAACTTGGCCTTTGTTGTCCCCAATCGTCATATTATCGAAGTTAATTACACACTTCCTCGATCGTAAGTAGTCCAATCCTAATATGCATTGGTCTTCAATGTCAGCCAAGTATACTTTGTGTCTGTCCTTTAAGCCCATGAGCTCGATAGTTACCCACACTAGTCCCCACAACCTTGCATAATATCCTGTCACACCACAGAGCTTCTGTATGGCTTCTGGTACTCCTTTGTGATCTAGCACCTTGATACTCCCAAGGGTTTGCTGAGATGCAGAATCTATAACAAAGTTGCACCTTTGGCCATCCAGCTTTCCTGTCACATAGACACTATGTGTGCTTGCCATTTTACATTTAGCTGTTGGGACTTTCACAATGGAGATTTATGAGCATCCCTCAGCACCAACCACTACTGGTTTCCCGAAGCTGACGTATTTGTAGTATTCTTCTTACACTGGCTCCTCATATGTCCGTGCTTTCCACAGTTCCAACAATCTTTTTGGGTAGCAGCCTTGCCTACCATGGCATCTTCCCTGTGTTGAAGTTGCCGGCATTGAGTTCTTTTGTGCCCTGGTTTGTTACAGTGCCAGCAAAGTCCCTCAAACTTCTCTGAAAGCTGACCTTTTCTGGCCTTGAATCTTGATGACTGTACCAACCTTGGTACCTCTGTGCTGGACTTAACGTAGGATTCGAATTCAAGAGCTCTGGCCATTGCATCTTGTATAGTAGAGGGGTGTGCTTGCTTCACTTGTATCTTCAGTTGTGGACTGTCTAAGACATCTACAAATTGATCCTTCAATAACAGCTCCAGCAGGCTCTTCCCTTTAGCACCAACTCTAGTCGTAAACCTAGCCCTGTAGACTTCAGACGGATTTTGAGTTCCATACCTGAGTTCTAGAGCAGCTACCAGTGCTCAATAGTTGTGCCTGGCGTCTGCTGACAACTGTCCAAGTATTTCCAGTGGTTGTCCCTTCAGGCTCGTTGCCAGATACACTGATTTCTGCTCCTCCATACATCCATTCATTTCTGCCAGGAGCTCAAATTGTGCTCTATATGCTTCCCGTGGTGCCTTCCCATCGAATTCCTGTGGCTTCCTTCGTACTAGATCACCCCTATTGCTGACACTCATGTCTGGAATGTGACATCTGACAGGACTGAAGATGTCAGCATTAGGGTTTAGCTGCAGGTCCTGGATGGGGCTTCCCATTGTCTGAGGCTGATTAGGTCCATGGCTAATATATCCTTCTTGTGTAAAAGACAGTAAATCATCCTTTAATGTATTTAATTCACTAATCTTTTCCATTTGTGATTGCTGGCTTTTTCTCAACTGTTGGAAATTTTCTTCTTGTTTATTTTCTTTCTGATCCAACATATGCTGTAGTCTCTCTTCTTGTTTATTTTCTCGTTCTTCTTGTTTCTTTTCTTTCTTCTCCAACCACTGCTGTAGTCTCTCTTCTTGTTTATTTTCTCGTTCTTCTTGTTTCTTTTCTTTCTTCTTCAACAACTGCTGTAGTCTCTCTTGTTTATTTTTCTGTTCGAGCTGCCACTGTTGCAGGTTTTCTTGTCACTGCTGTTGTCTCTCTTTTTGTTTTTTTTCTTGTTCTTCTTGTTTCTTTTGCTGTTCTTGTATTGCTGCCATGAAATCTGCTAAGTTGTAATTTAATTTGCCACCTCTGGTTTCCATTTTGTTTTCTATCCCACTTCTGACACCAATTTGTTACGTCTCCTATCGTTTGTTAATTTCCGGTATAAATTCTTTCCGAGGAACTTCGGCGATACAAGTCCTTTTTTAATTAAAACTAGTTTATTCTTTTTTGATACAACTTTGTAATACACAGAATTTCCGCCGTTACTTTAAACTTAACTAAATTATAAAAACACGTTATAATTCACAGGGATTCACACACTTTACTTACGGCTTGATTCGATTATCTCTATCTTCAAAATCTCTATCTGTCCAATTCCTCCTCTCCGCTTTATTTGCTGGGCTTATATACTAAAAAAGAGGGCGCCTGGAACAGACTAGAGTTGCCAGGAAAAGTAATGATCCTTCTAGAACCTCATCACGTATTACCAGCGTCACGTGACTTCCGCTGTCATAAAAACAGCAACGATTCGCGTAGAGATCGGAAAAAATTTCGGTTTGATGTTATGTTCCTAAAAGAAGATGTATTTCTGCGTAACATTGGCCACAATTACTTTCCAGATTGTGTCTGAAGCTCGCTTTCTCATTTTACACTTGAGGGTATTAAATTTCGTTTCGATGATAAGGCTACTGTCTTAGACATTACAGGAAAGTTTTGCAAGAATGTAGGAAAACATAGAAATTAGTAATTAAAATCTACAATAAAGATAAAAATTTGTATTGAAATACTGATAAGATGAATTATATTGTGTCAATTATTTTGAATAACAAATGCACAAATAAAATAAAACCAAAAAAGGTGAAATTGGCAGTAACTGCCTAATTACAAGACTAATCTACAGAAGTATTCGGGTTGAAAGGACAGTGTTTCAAAGGCCTTCCTTCTTTTGTCACTATCACTACTGCATAAGCCTGATGAAAACAGAATTATGCAATGGAAAAACATGCAATGTTGATATAGAACAGGCTTTGATAATTATATACGTGTATTTAGTCGGATAAATTCTGGAAAAATAAAAATAAAAAATTTCACGTCAGCACAGTGAATACCGCTAAACAGAGAAACAGGCATTTAAATCATCCATTTGTGAAATCATTACATGTTACAAATACTACCAACCAATCATTGCAAGGCCATTTGAATCCTCTCAGATACCATGTAACCCCTTGCACAACCAGTCCAAAGAAAAAGAACATGTTTCATTAAAACGTGTATCTGGCAGGTTGTTAAGCAACAAATCCTCTCATACAAATATCATCTTCCTTCTACTCTACATGTAGAGAATGAAGAGAGGCCGCAGCCTCTGAACTTCCGTCACGACAAAATGTTACAAATTTCACCCTTCAGTAGTTCTTCTGCAAGATGGCCTAAAGATGAAAGAAACGTCGTCATTTCTACGTTAGTTACTTTTTAGATTAGTTCTCTGCCATTTTTTCTTTGCGTCATGAATACTCTGCCTAGGTCATGTATAAAACAAATAACAATTCTTATAATTTAAAAGTTAAGAATTTTTAAGAAGTTCTTAAAATATATATCACAAAATAAAATTCGTGCAAATATTACATATAGAAATAAGATAGTTTATTTGCAGAAAGTTCTTCTGAAGTAATTATTTCTTCCAGTAGTTTTATCGCGATCCTATAAAACGGACCATACAACAGTTGCGGCGTATTGACATACTCCTCTTTTATTTTTATACTTTTCCTTTGATTTTTTTTTTCAGTTTTTCCTTTTATGCTCTTCCTTATATACATTTATCCACCGAACGTATAATCGGTATCATAACCTATCCGAATTAAATTGTCATTATAGTTCACTACCCCTGATCAAGCCTATGCCTTGTTTGAATTTAAAGTGCACCAAACGAAAAATTACAATCTGCAATAAATATTTCATAAGAGCTTGCAGGCTGTTATAAATTATTTTAGCTTCCTCTTGTTTTTTTAAAAGAATAGGAGATTATATTTCAATATAAATAGGTGGCTAATAAGATTTAAAATATTCCCGATTGGGAAAGCGGTAAGTCTACGACTTAGAATGCTAAGATCCGAGAGGCCCGGCATGGCCAGGTGGTTAGGGCGCTCGACTCGCAATCTGAGGGACGCGGGTTCGAATCCCCGTCACACCAAACATGCTCGTCCTTTCAGCCGTGGGGGCGTTATAATGTGACGGTCAATCCCACTATTAGTTGGTAAAAGAGTTGCCCAAGAGTTGGCGGTGGGTGGTGATGACTAGCTGCCTTTCCTCTAGTCTTACACTACTAAATTAGGGACGGCTAGCGCAGATGGCCCTTGTATAGCTTTGCGAGAAATTCAAAAAAAGAAAAAGATCCGAGATTCGATTCTCCGCGGTGGACACAGCACATAGCTCAATGTAGCTTTGTTCAAAAACAAACAAACAATATTAAAAATAACAGTCTAACTATAGTAAGGGTACAAAAATTAGTAAGTCTAGCCTAGTAGTTTAGTAAAATTTATATAATCTATATAGTACACATATTAGCCCAATTTATTTATTGTATTCTAAAAGTAAAATGAAATTAATTGAAACATTTACAAGATATTATGGAGGGTGTTAATCTGGGTCTTAAGATGGCTGATCATAGTGACAAACTCAACTAGAAATATCAAAGTACAATACATTAGTGTAAGCCAATGTACAGTAAAACGAAAATATATACTCTGTAGTATTGTTGGAACATTGTTCTTTCATTTGGATGGTTCTTTTAAAAAATTCGGTGAAAATAAGTCCAAGGAATGATAACAAATTTATTTATTTCTTACTTAAATTGTCTTTACTACACTTGCACACTAACGAAACTTGTAGACCTAAGTTTATAAATGGAATTCAAACACAAATATTTCATTAACTGTACTACGGCTAACTACTTAATGATTAACACTGATCCAAATACTTCACCGAAACTAATTACAATAGATCATTGGGACTGAGCTCAAATAGTCTCTATTGGGAGGTGATCTTATTGCAGAAACAAGAATTGATCATCTCAAAAACACGACTCCCACCTTCTCTCATCGGCGCTATTTACATGTAAATATCTCTTCATCTCACGGTTTCACGAAGTCATTTGTTTAAAGCTCCTTTTGTTTCAATTTTTTGTACTCTATGCATACATGTATTATAAATAAAGTACATTTATATTCCCATCTATCTTTCTTGTGTCTTTATTTCATATGTAAATCTTTATCGATACCTGAAAGTACGTGTGAACATATACAGTGTAAATTGTACAACATTTAAAGACATTTTTATTACAATACAGGTATGCATGTTCATATAAATGCACAAAAACTATATTTGATATGATAGAAACATACATTTAAGAAATTTCAGGGAATTTCAATCTAATTTAAGGTAGTGGATTAAAACAGCTGAAAATTTTAGTTTGTTGGAATAACTATAATCTCTTGCAAAGATTCTTCAAAGTATGCTATTGCTCCAAACAATTATTCAGACCTTTTTCTGCAAAAAATAATAAATAAATAAACTGCTTGAGCTCATTTGCCCACTTTATTGCTCCAGCAGTTATTGGTGGTTGCTTTGCTGTGTCATCACCTTCCGGCGCTACTTGAAGTGTTGTTGATTGATCACTTGAGTTGCTGTATTGTGTAGAGGCTACAGACTGAATAATTTCATCAGTAATTTCTTCAATAAAATCAGGTTCACAGTCTTCATGTTCTTTGGCATTAGCATCCATTAAGCTGGTATACGTTTCTGCAAACAGATGATCTGTTGGCCTTTAGCATCTGTAAGTAATTTTGACAGATGCAGCAATGGAATTTCGTCTTCATTGTCATCATTTGAACCATACGTAATAGAGATGAGGAACCCTATTGCTGTGAAGCACTTCTTCGGTGTGAAGGATTTGACATCCTTCACTACTTTACAGAACCAATGGCAAGCATCGAAGACAAAGACAGTTTTGACTAACTGAATGGCGTTATTAACTGTGTTATATTTGTCTAAGAAAGGTACAGGAGACACCAGTGATAATGATATTTTATCACTTTGATTACCTCCTGGTCGAGAGACTGCAAGACTGCTGTCACTTACAACAATGCTCCTAACAAGAGCTATTCAACATTCATTTAGTATTTTTCCTGGCAAATGACAAAGCATTTTCTGCCACTGGTTTTCATGTATTTGTTGCAAATCGCTGGTCATCCGTGCGTTTTCTTATTGAAGTAATAATTGACTGGAAGTTGCATAATAGTAAAGGTCCTGGCACAGCGTGATTTTTTGCAATGATTAATTATTGGCTAACATTTGAATTCACCAACAGCACTGACACAATGTACAATAATTATTCAGTCTCTTGACTGCTTCGAGCCTACAGATTTTTCACCTTTACTGAAAAGTGGTTGTTTTGGCAGAGCACAAAAAATAATCCTGTCTCATCCATATTGAATACATTTTGTGGGTTATAATTGTAAACGATGTTTTAAATATTGTGATTCGTGAACACATCGACGCTAGTTTTCTTGCCATAATGATTTCAAGTATTTACAATGATACAAAATCGATTTGTACTCACGTATTGTACTTGCTAAGCATAATTTATTCTCTCAAGTGGAGGGGGGGGAGGCCAATAGGTTTCAAAGATGCATTTTAAAAAATTGTTAAATGGTACACATAAAACCAGTGTAATTTTTCTGTATTTTTCTAAATATGCTATATGTGAGTTTAAAGACATTTCATTTTTGTTCAGAGCAACGACTTACACAATATACTTCAAAATTTCCAATGAAATATATATTTTTCCTTAAAGCCAATTAAAAGTGACTGTCAGACTTACGTCGTTTGGAATTTGCTTTTTTATATTTGTTATAAACATGTACTTTAGAGAAGTATACGTGACTAGACAAGAGGTTTCAAAAGAATGGAATAATGGGCGGAGCTATTTTCGTAGGTTTGCAAAATTTATTTATATTTAAACAAATCAAAAAGGTGGGAAGTTCTTATTTTATATTCTACTCTGTAAATTCCTAAAGCTTGAGTTTCTAATTCGTTAACCATTATAGACATTATATATATATATATTAGGCGTAATAAAATATAAACTGAGCAAAAATACAAGAAGACATGCCATATGACACAAGAAAGCGTATCTGGCATTTTGATTTAATATTTTCTTTCAAGTTAAGAAATTAATACATGTATAATATTAAATATATACTATAAATATAATATGAATTATATACTACATTATGATGCTAGCTTTATTGACATAGAATGGAAATAAAGTTCTTTATTTAAGTTTTGAAAATAATTCTCTAAAATGTTGTGACATGCGCCCTTTGACCTGTTCATTGAGAGAGAGAAAGAGAGAGTTAATGTCAATATGCCTTATCGCTAACCTCTATATTAAAACATTTACAACATATAGCTCACAACATTCCTCCCTTCCTGAATTGTCAAGTCTGTTCAACAATATCAATACAAAACACTACACTAAACTGTCTATTCACCAAATCAGCTTGGTGGTTTTCTCTTTCAAGACTCATGGTATAGAGAGGAGATGGACTGGCTATCCAGTCACTGGGGGTGGCCTTCCTAGGTAGGTGATTGAGTGAATCCACTGGCAGTTATATCATTGTTGATCCTCTGTAAGTGTCTCAACAGGTACTCTAGGCTCCTCAGTAGGTTGAGTTTCAGCTGACAAATTCTCCTCTAGAATTACCAAATTGGCTATTTTGTCACCAGCATATTTAAAAAACAATCGTAATGGATGACTTTTGGCTTGGTTCATCTGTGCTTTCAGATTCTGTAAGCCACATCAATCTTCATTACAGTATATGACCCTTCTAGGCACCTGATTAATTTTGGATCTCATCCTTCTTGTAACAGGAATTGTACAGCCATACCATCTCACTTCAATATAATCCATTCTTATCAGCATTAAAGTCATAGCAAATTTTACTTTTGTCATTAACTTATTTATATTTTTCCTAGGTAAAGTCACATATGACATTGATGACATTCCATAATTTTCTACTTATTCTGTGTAAGGCTCTTCTGTGTGACTACAAAAGGTCTAATAGCTCATTATTTTCTCTTCTAAACATCAGTGAGGATGGCGTATTGCCTGTAGTTTCACGTATTGTTGTATTATCATTAACTCATCATTAACAGTGGAAAATTTTGATAACATGTTTTCCGATGTTCATCCACATATACAGCTAGCTTATTTAACAGTGTGTGCCTGTATTTCTACACCACGATGGTAGAATATGTATGAAAGGCTGTTGTTCTTGTCTGTCTGTTCTGAAAGATCTGATATATTTCTGCAAACATGGCAGATTCAAAGTTTTGTCCATGATCTGAGTGAAGTTTCATAGGAACACCAAATCTTTAAACAAATAAATTCATTGAGTTGCCATGCTAGCGTTTCTGTTTCCTGGTCAGGTACAGCATATATTACTGACAATTTAATGAAGTAGTCGACCATAATCATGATGTATTTATTTCCACTGTCACCCTGTGAGAAGAGGACAAAGAGCACTGACAGCAACTCTCTCAAGTGGCACTACAACAAAATATTGCTATAGCTGCCCATGCTGTTTCTACTATTTACCTCTTTGTTCAAGCAGAGGTTGAATGTTTTCGCCAATCATCTATAGATCTAACCCAGTAGAAGAATTATTTTACTTACTTCGTTGTCTTCTTAACACCTAAGAGTCCAGGTTTTGAAAGGCTGTGGATATGACAGAATACTGCAGAATGCAGAGTTTATAGAAATACCAAATGTATGTGTTGCCCTGTCTATTAGTATCCTCCCATTTCTGACATCATAAGCTCTCTTGTAAGCATAATTAATCCCACTGTGTCCAATACATCTTTGTTCTCGGACTGTACAGAGTGACTGCCATGAGAGTCTTTCCATAATATTCTTGAGCCACTGAATAATTGGTTTCAAAATCATATCTTTGGCCTGAGAACCTTTCAGTTGAGTGTTGGACCACACTAGTTTTTCATCGTCGTTTATGTATATCTATCTTAGATTATACTCTATTGTACTTTACGTTGGTAGTCTACACCATCTTGTGCTTCCCCCTTTTCACAGTGTTTAAATTCTTCAACTACAAATGGTCTGCAGGATAATACATCGGCATTTGCATGGTTCCATCAAGAGCAATGTATGATATTAAAATTGTACTTCTGTACTTTTTTTGGGCCATTTTGGCTTTCTGAGCTGAATAAAAAATTCACCAGCAACTTGTCTAAAATGTAGACATTTGCCCATATATGTGATACTGGAAATTATGTAGAGATTGAACCCTAAAGCTCTTTTTCAGTTGTACAGCAGCTTCTTTCTGCAACATTCATTGCCTTAATATAGGAGCAATCGCACCTTTTTTTCCATGCTGTACTTATGAAAAACTGTTCCCGCTGCAAAATCACTGGCATCTGTATCTAAAACGAGTGGGTATCTTCCAGAGATGAATATGCTAATATGGAAATAGTGGTCAATTTCTTCTTCAGTTTGATGAATGCTTGTCCACAGTCTGAAATCCAACAAAGCTTTTGAAGTAATTTGTGTACATGATGAGCTATGTCAGAGAATGATTTTACATAACAATGATAGTAAGAGCACAGTCCAAGAAATCTGCTTACCTCACATAAGGTTTCTTGGTGTTGCCCAATCTGGATGGAGTCAATCTTTGACGTGTCTGCAGATATGTGTTCTAGGAAACTCACATGTTAATGGAATATTTCACCCAATTCAGGATTCAACTTAAGATTCCCTTTTCTCAACTGATCCAGAACTTTCCTTAGCCCATCATACATATTATCAAAGGTCCTTCCACGTGGAATTATGTCATCCAATTAAATGAGTATGATGTACAAGGGTAGTTCAGACAGAGCATCCTACATTAGTCACTGAAATGTAGCATTACATAATCAAAATAATAAAATAACAAATGGCCACAATCCATTTCTTACAGTAAAGGCTGTCTTCTCTATTTGTTTTGTCGAATTTCACTTACCAATATCTACTGTTAAGATCCAATTTTGAAAACCATTTCGATGTTGATAGAACATTTAAGGTCAAATCAATCTTCGGCAGTGGGTAGAGATCCTTTTTTTTATCTACACTAACCTTACAGAGGTCCACACAAAACGTTGTAGATCTTTCTTCATAAAAAGAAATTTCTACCATCTCAACAAAAACCTGTATTTGTTCAATAAACTAAAGTTGAGGGTCCTTCTAAAAAATTCAGCTCCTCTAGTTCGAAATCTTCTGACAGTCAGGATAAAACGTATTTAAAACAATCAAGGACTGTCTGTCATTTTTGTAAAAACCTGGTCATGTTATGTCTGATTGTTGGTGTTTGAAAAAGAAAAAGAAAAGGAGGCAACATCCAGTGCATTTGTGTCTACATATGGACGTAATTTTACCAGATCACCCAATGTTGTTGATTTGGCCACTGATATAAAGGCTGATATAGTCAGGGAGGAATTGAGATCTTTTGTGTCTGTTGGTTCTGTGTCTTTGACAAATAACACTGCCAATCCCATACCCATACGTATTCTACGTCATACTGGAGCGACTCAATCATTGTTGTTAGAAGGTATATCGCCTTTAGTTCTGCCACTGGTGAGTCTGTTATTGCTCAGGGTATTGATGGTGGGTTTTTTAATGTTCCTCTTCATAACATTTATTTATCATCAGACCTAGTTTCGGAACCAGTTGTGGTTGGAGTAAGACCTACTCTGCCAATTAAGAGTGTATCATTATTGTTGGGAAACGATTTGGCTGGGGGAAAAGTTGTTGCCGAACCCAAAATGGTCAGCGAGCCGACCACTGTTTCATCTAAGGATGATGTTGTCATTGAGGAGAATCCCAATGTGTTCCCTCATGTGCTGTGACTCGAGCTCAGGCTAAGAAATTAAACCAAAAACAAATGATAGACATGGATTTAGAGGACGATATTATACAATTGTTTCAGATATTTTTTGGGATCAAACGGGGATCGTGTGGATTATTGTCTTACTAACGATACTCCAGTGAGTGACAATGATGGACATGAGGGATCTAGTTCGCCTGGTGAAGTTCCATTTACTAAAAGTAAACTAATAGCCGAACAAGAAAAGGACCACAGATCTCTTTACTGTTTAAATATGCATTCCAAAAAGATGAACTGGAGAAAGTTCCAAATGGTTATTTTTTTTAAATGGTGTGTTTATGAGAAAATGGAGACCACGAAATGTACCAGCTTTAGAGCACTGGGCTGTAGTTTATCAAATCGTTGTTCCCAAAGTATATCATTCCGAAATATTGAATGTTTTCCATGAACTCCCCATGGGAACTTATTTAGGTTTCAACAAAACCTGTGACAAAATTATGAGACATTTCTCTTGGCCAAAAATTAGGCAAGATGTTTTTCAATTTTGTAAAATTTATCATGCCTGTCAGTTGGTCGGAAAACCTAACTAGAAAATTCCTGTTGCTCCTTTAAAACCTATCCCAGCTTTCTAAGAACCCTTCAGTCGTGCGATTGTTGACTATCATGTGTGCATCCACTCGATATCCTGAAGCTATTCCTTTGAGAAACATTTCAGCCAAAGAAAAAAATTCTAAGCCTTTGATTAATCTATTTACTTTTGTTGGCTTGCCCAAAGAAATTCAGTCTGATCACGGATCAAATGTTACGTCACGATTATTTCAACAAGTTTTTTATCAGCTTGGTTCTAAACAGATCAAATCTAGTGCGTATCATCCAGAATTGCAAGGTGCTCTTGAGAGATTCCATTCTACCTTGAAAAATATGATGCAGACTTACTGTCTCGATAACGAGAAGGATTGGGATGAAGGAGTTAATTTATTATTATTTGCTGTTTGTGAGTCAGTTCAGGAGTCGTTAGGGCTTAGCCCATTTGAGTTGGTGTTTGGCCATTCAGTGCAGAGTCCTTTGAAGTTGCTGAAGGAACAATGGTTGGAAGATGATCCAAAAGAAATGCACTTGTTGGATTACATTTCCAAGTTCCGGTCCAGACTCTTGCGTGCTTGTGAATTGAAACCATCCCAAACTAGAATGAAAAACATTTATGACCACAAGGCTGAAGAACATAAGTTCCATGCTGGTAACATGGTTTTAGTATTGTTACCCATTATAGTACATCCATTCAAAAGAAAGAAAAAAACACATAAGACTGTTGAATTGCAATTTATAACTACGAGGGTATGATTTGATTGTAATCCATGTCAATTCCATAACATTTGTGCTGATGTACTTTCACCTACTATGTAATTTTATGATCATAAGGTTATTTGTATTTATTGTGTTATGTACCACCATGGTTATTGAAGTTTTGTAATCTTTTGAATAATGTATTATATTTAATGGATTGTTGTCAATGTATAGTATATATATATATATATAATATCTTAGTTAAAAATTGTCTAACACCAATTTATAATTCTATAAGGAGGGGATTGTGACGGATTTATTATTATATATTTGTGTTAATGTCGATGTATATTTTAGTTGAATTCATATTTAGAAATGTACATAATTTATACTGTTAAATATGTATTGCGAAACCCCTGCCTATTCTCTAAAGTTGTAGAAGATTCTCGAGTGTAAGAATCAACAATATATGTTTGTACTTAAACGTTAGTGTTAGCGTCAGTATTGTTATGTAAAATGAAATTTCGAGAAACTCACCACACGCCTATAAATATATCCAACTCGACGCACCAAAACCAGTATCTATTATTGGGTTGTTGTAATTGGTGTTCTATAGATTTCGTAAGCTATAACTGTGACTAACGCTTATTAATCGGGAGCTTCAGATATATTGACCAGGAACATTTATAAATTTCGAACATTATAAATCATTCAACTTCACGATCATTCACATCGGACATTAGTACTTTTATGAAAACATTACCTTACTTCACCGGTAGGAAAAATCGGCGTGTGATCAGTGAAGATCACAGAGCGAGCTAGCTCCGTATTAAGTGAATTATACCTACATGAACTCGAAACTAACTTACTTATCGTGAACCCTCAATAAGACATCAAGGAAGTTCAAGATCAGAAAGAAGCCTATATATTGTTTGTAGGTTTGTAAAACTTTTGTATATAAATTATTGTTTGTAATAACCATTGGTAATAAACGTTATTGTAAATTGTATTATTGTTGGTATATTAAAATATATTTGTATTAAAAAAAAGAAAATTGTGTGAATCAATCTTGTTGGCAAATATCATAAATTGGAGATATGTCAGCATTTATTTAACTACTCAACTTCAATTATCATTTAACTCGATTTTAGACCATTCGAAATAGTAATATGTAACACTGTGATTGGATTCTGAAGTATATAATAGCTGAGTTTGATGGGTCTTAGATGATACAACCTGTTAATTACGTTAATACTGAGAGACCATTTCAGTTCGATGTTGAGATATTCTGTAGGTGGTGGATTTTTCGTTGAAGAGACAGTAATAACAAAGAGACTCAAACTATGATATATATATATATATATAGCACTATTACCTTAGCAGTTTTAGCTGGTGACTCTAAAAAACTTTATGTAGTGTCTCTCAAAAGCATAGTGCAAAAGATATTTTGACTTTACCAAGTTGAAATATTAATTAATAAATCATATTTGCCATAGTACATATTTCACAGATAATGGCTTAGATATCATAATAAATATATACACGTGGTTTTATTTCGTTGTAATACGAATTTGTTTCAGTTACGCATATTCAAATATTTGTAATAATCAAACAGTTTTATTGAATATTTTCTTAATGTTGTTTCATTACAAAATGCGGTTTAGACGCCTATAAATTCAAGCTTTGTGTGTAACAGAAAACTGTTACCAAATTTGTAAAAAGAAAAAAATCCTAAGGAAAGACAGCGAAAGTGTTGGCAAAGGCTAAGAGCCAAAGGTTAGATTAGCAACAAGTAACCCTAATTAGCTTTACTCTTTAGGACATTAGCAGTCTCAACCCCCTTTCCTTCTCACTGGAACTACACTATATCTACATTATCAGTCAGATATCTCTCATAAGCCCTTTTGAGCTTCCTGATTTGTTTAAGTTTGTGCAAAAACAGTTGATATGCATGCTAACTTTAATCAAAGGCAATAGAGGGCAGCACAAACAGGATGTTCCCAGAAGATGTGCGCCATCATAGTGAGTGAGAAACCACAAATCAATTGGACCCAGGAGACATTTCAAAGTTGAGAGTGTGATTAAATTTTTTTGCCTTATGTATGTATTTAAAATGAATTATATTTTATCTTAGAATGAATAAGTGTATATAGTATGTGCTCTGCCAATTTCCAATATCTTCTCATGCATATCAATATTCATCAAAGAGAGAAACAATTAACTTTTGTTTTATTATTTCCAGTGTTTCTGTATTTTCATGTTGAAGGATGAAATAAAGTTCAAGGGGTTATTGTTTTATTATGTAGTTGTCGTTGTTTGTGTTAAGGTTTATATATTGTAGTTAAGCAAAATACTAAACAATAGATTATCTGTGCTGTGCCCTCCACTGATATCAAAACCTGGTATTCAGTATTAAAAGTCCCCAGACTTACCAATGTTGTGCCACTAGTGGGGGGGTTGAGTAAAGATTTATTTGAAGATGTAATGAGCTTAACTTTAATGTGTGTGTGTTTTTATGTTCAGTATATGATGGACTTAATTTCATTTTTATATTCGCATCTTGTGTGAATTTGTCCTTAGATTGTCCCGTTTTGCTTGAGCTGGGAGCAGTCGTTACTTTTTTAAAGTTGAAAATTACAGTATGTCTCAGTGTTACAGGAGCTTTATCATATTCGTTTTTAATGTTGTGATTATTTTTGTGTTTGTTTGAAGTTAAGCACAAAGATACACAATGGGTCATCTGTGCTCTGCCCACCACGGGTATCGAAACCCGGTTTCGAGCGTTGTAAGTCCGCAGACATACCGCTGTGCCACTGGGGGCTTTTTGTGTTAATCTGCTCATGCTTAACATTTCTTTCTTTTCTACCTTTTATTATTGCAAGCATGTACTTATACATATAATACGTTTTCGTTGTTAAAGGAAGGTTTTGGTATTGTCAAAGGGTTTTAGCCCATGATGCATTATCCTGTGCTTACCTAACACTGCCAGGTGGTTAGGGCGCTCGACTCGCAATCTGCGGGTTCAAATCCTCGTCACAC
>NW_013667453.1:211494-218267 GCF_000517525.1 Limulus polyphemus
CTATTCGTTGGTAATAGAGTAGCCCAAGAGTTGGCGGTGGTGATAACTAGCTGCCTTCCCTACAGTCTTACACTGCTAAATTAGGGACGGCTAACGCAGATAGCTCTCGTGCAGCTTTGTGCGAAATCCATAACAAACAATACTTAAAACTAAAATTAAAGAACTTTAATAATGTATTTTAATATTGTTTCTCATTTTAAATATCTTAAAATATTAAAGTTAACAAACCCCTTGATCATGTAGTGAGTTTAAAGAGTATTGATTTTAAGATTAATTTTAATTGCGGGTTTGGGGATAATAATGAAAAGTGGATAGGATTAAAAGTGTCATATGCATTCTACCTGCTTTAGGGATATAGGAATTTTTTAATGTTTTCGTTTATTTAATTTGTATGCAGTTTCAGCATAAACATGTGATCCAGAAAGTCGCTGAGATTACCTTGTTTTAGTCGCCTTATTTCTTTTTTCTTCATAGTGGATAATATCTGTTCTCTCTGAAAGGATAATTTGGTAACATGTAGCATCCAGTTGAAAGGATTAGCGACTGTAATATATTTATATTTTGTGAGGTAGTCCAATTTATCGATCATTGAGCTGTAAAACTTTCAGCTGAAGAAATAGAATGGTCTCCTTATATTAAGTTGATTTTAATTTGAATTATTTTTACCAAATATTCAACAACAACAAAAAAAAACCCGCATAGTGATAGAAACCATTGCTATAAAAGATTCAGTAGACTAGACTTCTTTAATAACAACCTTCTGATTTGTCTCATGCAGCTACCCTTTAATCAAATTAACTCATCTTTTTCCAACACCTACAATGTGATTTTCTTATCTTAACTAATCTTTTGTGTGGCACCTTATCAAAAGTTTTTGAAAATATATGTACATAAAGTTATTCTGTTATTCATATATAACAACTGCCACCCTCACAAAGTTAACAAATTAGTGACATGGGATTTCCTTACAGTGAATCCATGCGGTTTCTATCCTAAGATATAACATTTAAATGATCTTGCAAAGCTTTTCTTACTAGGTTTTCTGTAATTCTCCCAACTACACAGCTAAGACTAACTAGCCTATATCATTTTAATGATTAATGTTATCAACTCTTTAAACTTCAGTTATAGCCCACTGTCCTCAAACGTACCGAAAATGAAAACGAGGGAGCCAATGGCGTAGCTACGATTTTTGCCCCTCCCCAAAACGTTTATAAAGGCCTCCAAAAAAATATTGTTTGCACTTTCTTTTTATTATTCGCTGCTGAGACCTCAGACAGTAAAGACCTGTTATACAATATCATCGATGGATTGCCCAATGACTACTCACCCCGACAACTCACGGACTTTGTTCACAGATGCAAGGTTACGAAAAATTATGTAGAGGTGGAATCTTCTTAAAACTTAAGACTCCCGAAGATTTTATGCTACATATGTCAACCCTGGAACTTCAACCCTCCAGTTAAACGCCAACCTCCCAAGAGCGACACCAGCCTGCACATAGTTTTCTGGTATGTGGGCCAAACCATAACCACAGACGAAGTTCTCCACACACTTGAACAAGATACACACACTCGAGCATTCATGCAGTCCACATAATCATTTCGAAGACGAGCAGAAAAACATCACACTTCATGAAAAATAATAAACACCTCCAGACAATCATGCAGTCCACAGAATCATTTCGAAGAGGACCAGAAAGCCATCACATTTCATGAAAATAGCAACCATCTCCAGACAAACTGCAAACTATATTCTCTTCCATGGATACTTCTTCCACCTTAAATCTGAAAACCCCATTTCAAATCACGACTGCCTCCAACCTACATCAGCAAATCTCCATGCCAGTTCTACCTCTCACGAAAATTCAATCGCACTTAATCAACAAACACAGACCCCGAACAGTTACCAAGAATAAAGGAAACCCCGGACCACAGCAACAGTCCATATCACGATGGCTTCGTCAATTACCTCGCCATACAAACATTTTCGAACCTTCACCTTCCAGTCACTAATTTACTGACGAGACGTGCAGCATTTTCTCCATTGTCCGACTTCCTTCCCTTTTTTTCAAGAAGACCCTACTACACTAGCCAGACAATGCTGATAATTCCTCTCACGCCTATTACTCCTTCCTCCAATTTTAATTTCACGTTGCCTTATTTGATTTTATAATTTCATCCCACTGGTTAGGTAGAATATTCGGCGCTTGACAAATGAGAGTGAGTTTTATCGGGGAACTCCCGTTTCCCCCACGTCAAATTTTCCAGGCTTTGGATTTATAGATCCCCTTTTCCCTGAAGGTCATAAGTCAGAGAGGGGGCCGTTGGTTTGCTTCGAGTAACTTAAGAAGAAATCTGTTATCTACAAACATTCATCTCATCAAGTAGCATCTACCTTCTCTGACCTTCTTCTGGCTCAACCTTTCTAACGACAATCACTTGCCAGCCAAGTAGAATATCCTTTTACTTCTTCCCACATCTTACAACCTTCCAAGTACAACCCAACTCTTTTACCATGTGCATGGCAAAGATAAATTAGTTTCTGAGTGCCGCCAGTGGTCTCCCGAGGTTTCCAGATAAACCCCGAACGATCTTAAACCAAAATAACTGTGAAATTATTTTTGCATTTTTTAATATATTGTTTGGCTTCTGTTGGGTGTTTGAGCTCTCAGGACCCTCTGTATTGAGGTCACTGCTGCACGGTAGTTATGCCACTGGAGGAAATTCACATATCTGATAGTTCATGTTAATTAAAATCCTCAGATAAACATTGTCAGGTCCTGGTGGCTTATCTATTTTTAATTTCTCATTTGTGTTTATATATTATAGTATTGTTATCCCTCTGGTCGTTTATTAATTTCCCGTATAATTTCTTTCGGATAAAACTTTAGCGATACAAGTCCTTTCTTAAATAAAACTAGTTTATTCTTTCTCAATTCAACTTTGCAATACATTTAATTTCCACAGTCACTTTAAACACACACTATAATTCACAATGATTCATGCACTTACTTATGGTCACTACAGCGCTTGACTCAATTGTCCGTCTTTATCTCTGCCTGTCTGCAATTCAATTCCGATTAATTCGTCTCACGTTATCCTGCGCACTTATATACAGGAATAGAGGGCGCCTAGCACATACTGGATTATTCGTGATGTTCCCCGATCCTTCTAGAATATCATGACGTGTTACCAGCGTCAGGTGACTACCGCTGTCGTAACAGTATCAAAAGATTCAGGTTAATTCCAATATTTTCCAAAGAATGCTAAGAGCCAAAATGTTGCTGACATCCCTTATCCTGTAAGGGCCAAATTCCCATTTTAAGATGTGGCATGCTTTCAACATCCCTGTAAAACTATCGCTATTAGTTTTAACACTATCAGCTAAATATCTCTCATAAGGTAGGTTCAAACTTCAATCACATTTCCTTGTGCACATTTTGCATTAATTGAACGCAGAATCTCTTGGTTTAAAACAATGAGAACAAAAATGCGTAGTTTGGGTGATTCTAGCTACTTTATGGATATAAGCTGAATTAAATTAGATACCAATTACAATTGCCAATGTAGAATTTTGAGGTATTAAAAAGTGACTTAGTTGAAAGAGCTAGGGTTAGCCCTTTAGCTCAATTGACAGAACACTCATTTGATCTGAGATCCTAGGGAACGAATTACGTAAATTGAAAGACACAAACTACTTAACAACTTATCTTTTTGACCATAATATGATAAGTGTGTGTGGTTTACTCTGGGACTTAAAAGTTCAGCGTTCTGAAAGAATAATACAGTACATCTAGGTTAAGCTCAATTAACTATAGAGCTATAGTTAAATTAACTTTGTAACTGTAGAGTCGATCAAGATATCGATTATGGAGTATGTTTAAATCTCTTACTGATGAAGTCGATGTTAAATGAAATAAAGAGATTGGACATAAAGCATGATATAAAATTCATTGTCTTTATTGTGACAAAGAAACACAGACATAGTGTGTGTGTGTGCATGTGGTTATAATTGTCCTGTATTATTAATTTTGTTACTTCCACCCATTCAAGTTGAAACAATATACTAAACAGTCTAAATACACTAGTCCTCAGTTAGCAAGAAACTTCACATTTACCAGGCTATCCACGTGACTGATCATTTTAATTACAACATAAGAGGGACCATGTCCTCTAGAAATCACTTGAACAAACGTTTGGTGATGACCACTTTTAATGTACATGATGCAACATATTAAGTAATGTTCTCCCAAAGCAGTAACAGTTATTATCTACTTTCGAGAACAACAAAGGAACAAAACAATTGCTTATTAGCAAATGTTTAGTATAAAATTCGGTTGGTAATAATTACGAGGAATGAAATACCCTAAAAAATTACAGTACGTATTGTTCAACCAAAATGAAAGGTGTTTGAATGCTGATACACGTAAGTGAATTGGATCGCTGAATAAGGCCATATAGAAACATAGAGAAACTTGGTTGGTTTACGCATGCTAGGGAGATTTTAAAATTGCTGACTTGTTTATTTTGCCAAATAAACAAATTAAGATATAAAGTGAAACTTTCAAGGGCCTATAACAGGCCCGGACCTATGGTAACTTGCTATAGCTGTTACACTATACGTATGGTCCTGCACATAGTGATGCTATATAAGAAAATGCATGTATCGTTGAGTTTGAGCCCTAAAAGGTTATTCAGAACGTAAACAAACAATATTGCTATTGGCTAATAGTAATGCTACATAAATACATAAATGTTTCGCGTAAAATAACTTAAATATTTCAAACTCTTGTCACTACCACTGATACCAACACTGGTCTTTTGTCAAGGTCTTCAGTATAGACTTTAATAACGAGTAATTATTCACACTTTCAGACTTTAATGTTAAAATTCAGTTAAGACAGAGGTAGGAAATGTTTTCTATTCGTGATTTGAACAGGTAATGAACGCATTAATTTTCTTCTGAAACATGTGCTTCTACATAACAAAAAAAAATGTCATTTAATTGTTTGTTTTCAAGCACAAAGCTACACAATGAGTTACCTGTGTTATACCCACTACGAATATGGAAACCCGGTTTTTAGCGTAATATGTCTCCAGATTTACAACTGAGCCACTGAGAGGCATAATTTCTACCAGATCTGATGTAACTTTTTGGGATTTTTTCATTATTGTAAAGGCAGAAACATTATAATTAATTTTAAGAATGCTTCAGTTGCATTGCTAATTGATACTTAACTCACGTAGTCAACTACATTACTCCATCCCAAATAACAGTCACACTAATACATGATTTATCATTCAAAGTCAGAACGTCCCATTCTCCCAACAATAGGGATGTGGTACCCTTTTTCTGGAAATGAAATAGCACTTGGCAACAGGTGTTTAAATAGGTAAACGCTTTTCAGGTTGTGGAAATTCACATTCTCTTAGACAATTTAAACAGAAAGACCAAATAACGATTTACTTTAAATAAAGCAAAGTTTAGATGAAAATATACCATTAGTAACAGCTTGTATTTGTAACGACAAGAGTCCAAAAATATAAAAAAATGTTTGCTCTCAAATGCACTCAATAAAATTTCGTTTTTATTACATAACGTTTCGGCCATAGGCCTATATAAGTTTAGTGTTTTAATGTGTTCCATCGTTGGGTGGGACAGCGGTAAGACTACGGACTCATAACGCTAAAATCCAAAGTTCGATTCCCCGCAGTGGGAACAGTAGATAGCCCAGTGTGGCTTATCTCCACAACAAACATCGTTGGATGTTTTTGTTTGTTTTTTTTTGGGGGGGGGTTATTTGGTAAAAATAATGGGTTAGTATACGTAGCGATAAATAATTTATTTATTTTTTTCAATAAACATTTGCTATATCCACGTTATGCTTCATAGTGTAGTAGGCTTACATTAATTTTTGAGTTTTTGTTGAAATTTCAAAAACAATACGAAACTTTATAACAAAAACTCCGAAACTAATGAAGGCATAATACACTAACAGTGTTTAACAGAAATGTGATTGATTGATAACAAACTTTAATAACTTACTAACGGAAGCTCAAATTCTCAATGATCTGAATAACTGTACTTGTATATCAGTTATGATACGTTTCAACTGATGTCGTGATAATTTTCTTGCGTAAACTTACTATAACTAAATATATATATATATATGTGTGTGTGTATACTAAGATTCGAATATTTGACACTACGATTTAAAGGTTAGTATGCCAAATAAAGAGTTTGGTCATTTATAGAAAAATATGTGCTGGATTCTTTAAAAAAATCAGTCTTTTATTATAGTCCACTCTAATTTTAGCTATTTCGGCATTAGCACAGCTTTACGACTGTTTAACAACAAATCTTTTACCTAAGCCTTTATAAAAACACAAAATCTTGCGCACGGTATGGTGTGTTTTGCTATCTTCGTACCTCTGTGCGTATACTTAACAATAGTGAAAACGTATCATTAACAAAATGTTTCAGTCCAACGTAGATGTGAAGCAAGATATGATTGAAATATGAAATATGATACATATTTAGGTTAAAAATATACATGATAATAATAATGCTGCAGTTTTTGACATTTGCACATTAAAATTTGAAAATGATCGTTCTTTATCATTGTATATCGTATTGTTGCGTCAGCGAGTCACATGACTAGTGTGACGCCACTTTTCTAGAACTATCCCGTACCTTGGCGAATGCTCTATTATTTACTAGATAAAGGGTAGTCTGGTATATAAAAGAGGTTAAAACGTGACGAGAGAATA
>NW_013667453.1:218567-220606 GCF_000517525.1 Limulus polyphemus
ACTTGTGTCGCTAAAGTTTCGTCGGAACGAAGTTACGGAAAGTTAATTAACAAACGGAGACGTAACAGTATAATATGTGTTGGTATGTCATGGAGGAGGTTTGGCGAATTACTACTCTATTTAAATTCCAGTTTAATGAGCAGTGTTCAATTCTCATCCTTTTAATTGCAGTATATACTAACCTGGACATCCCTGGCTTCATTATGCTCCTCAATCAAATGTATTTAGAATAGAGGCCGGAATGCCAGCTCAGAAGAGGCGATTTTTTTATCATCCCCAGTGATCTGTGTGTGTGCTAACATATCCTATTAGTTTTATTTTTCTTGCTTTTTGTTTCATTAGGAACAAATACATTCCTTTTATTGGCAACAGACAGTGAATGGTAGTTTGGACGTTGTTTTTAACATGTACTGCTTGCAGACAGGGTTTAAGTATTATAAGCTATTCTATAATTGGTTTACTCTATAAAACAGATTTAAATGCAGATTTTTAAAGCTACTGATACATTTTTAATGCCATTGCTACATATAGTGAATCTATAAACTTTTGTACGCGTATTACAGGATTTTTTTTCTAGCGGATAAGAAGTAACATTCTGTATGAAAAACCAGAATATTAAATCATATATAAATCTCACTTTCGTCCTATCTTACGAAGTGCTATAGTTTCGCCCGAGGAGGAAATTGAGATTAAAATAGAATTATAAATCTACAGTTTTTATTGACCATATTACTGATCAGATTAACGTCAGGTTTGAAATTATTATTAAAATGTGTAAGACAAGTTCTAAACCTAGATTTTTACAACATAACTAAAAATAGGAGCCATGCACTTGTTCTCATAAAGAGAGAAGGTCAAAGGAGATTTTTATGATAAAAACCCTGGTGTTATTCGTAACTCCGACAATATGCTGTACATTCGCTAACGACAGCTATGAAAACTTTCGTGACGTTAGTTATTGAATATTGATGAAACAAAATACATCATAATGGAAAATTATTTAGTCGATTGTTCGTGATATATTACGTTAAGGCGCTTTTTTCATAAACTTTATTGATATTGAGGCAATTTACTAGACAGACATTTATTATCTATTCTTCTACAGTGTTTCTTTCGACTTGGCAACGATCAATACGCCTAATGACGAAGATATAGCTATATATTCGTTTAATTGATCGACTTTGAATAACTTTATAAATATCTAATACAATTATATGTCCTATATACTGTTGGAGGAAAAGTAATAAGAGAACTTCAACACTGTTCCACAAACAAAACCAAAAAAAAAAAGTACACCAGCCGCTTTATAGTTAAACATAACACTTAAAAAAGACCAAACTTCAAGAAATCTCCCTTATTGTGCGCGTATAGTTTGACACTTTATATCATAGCTTCATTGGTAGAAGAAAGATCAAATTGGTTATAGCAACAAATTAATGTGTATTGTTGATGTTTTTTTTCTTAGCTATTCTGTAAGTTTTTTGTTTTTAATTTTAAAAATGGTTTATCTTTCTTTTTTTTTAATAAATCAGCTATTTTCATTTCATACGATTGAACTTACTAAATCTAATCAGGCTTAATGTATAAAGTTGGAGAAAAGAGTTTTCACCTGAGTGTTTTTAGTTTTCTTTCACTGGAGTAACTCAAGCTTTATCTTCAATCATTAAAACTGGTGTAAAATATTTTTTGTAGAACACAGTATAAACGTTTCAAATAACGCTACTGTATTTAGCGTGAGAATACCCAAACTTATTAATTAATGGTACTGCCCGTCAAAATATAAATATTAAGCTTCTTTTTATATATAAAAAAGACGAATTGCTATGGACTGCGTTAGCATCATCAATATTATAACTTACATATTTTCTATAATATGATATTCATGGAGATTATTCTACCAAAAAAATTAAAATCTTGAAATCTGGCATAAAGTCAGGTTTCATCAGACTGATATAGTTCGTAATGGTTCATTGATTAATATTTTATCATACCCTTTTATCAAGTGATCCAGTGCGAAGGAAGCCACAGGAATTCGATGG
>NW_013667453.1:221460-241370 GCF_000517525.1 Limulus polyphemus
GCTGCGTCAATCCCATGATAATTTAACAGGAGGACATCTCGGAATCAAGAAGACATTGAGTCACATACGACAAAGATATTACTGGATAGGTATGAGGAGAGATGTGGAAGAATGGTGCCGAACATGCAGTGCTAAAAGGGAACCCAAGCATACGGGACACGCACCTTATGAAGAGTTGCCTGAAAATGTGTCAGAGTTTGTGAAAGTGTTATCGGAAAGGATGGATGATATTCACCATCAAGTGCGTTCAAACTTGAAGACGTCTGCTGATTCGATGAAGTTAACTTATGATAAGAGATCTACTGAAGTCAGCTTTGTACCAGGAGACAAGGTATGGTTGTATAATCGCAGGAAGACCAAAGGAAAGTCTCCTAAGTTGTCTTCTCCATGGGAAGGCCCTTATGACATAGTGGATCGACTCTCAGACGTGACTTTCCGGGTAAAACGTGGTCGGCGAGGTAAACCAAAAGTGGTGCATGCCAACAGGCTTTGGCGTTATCACGGTCCAGGACATTTCAGTTGGAATGAAGTGGACAACAGAACAAATGACGCTGCTGAAGACGTGCCACCTGAAGAAGCCACCACCAAAGAAGAAACTCTACTCAGTTTTGAGAAGGGAAACGATGAAGCTCTTGATGAAGTTTCTACCACTGATGTGACTGTTACCGATGATAGGACATTTACTGATGAAGCAGATGAACCCCACAGGAAGCAGAAGCCAACGAGACAGAGACTAGTACAGAAGAAGATACGTCCCATAAAATTAAGAGACTTTGTTGAATTGTAATTTTGTGTTTGTAATTCTGTACATTTTAATTAAGTTATTGTTATTGGTTTATTGTATGGGGTTATTGTTCGGGACGAACAATACTAAGGGGGGGCAGTGTTGCGTTAGCGAGGTCACGTGACTAGTGTCACGCCACTTCTCTCGAACCTTCGTGAATTGTCGGGAGATTACTAGATATAGGGTAGTCTGGTATATATAAGATGTTCACAACGTGACGGGATCAATGTGTGTGTGTAGGTAATGAGTAATTGAACTGCAGTCAGAGAGAGACGTATTGTTGAAGTTAACGTTCGTTCGTTATAGTGTTTGTTATAGCGCGACTGTTGAAATTAAGTGTACAATAAAGTTATATTCGGAAAGAATAAGCCAGTTTTATTAAGTAAGGACTTGTGTCGCTAAAGTTTCGTCGGAACGAAGTTACGGAAAATCAATTAAAAAACGGAGACGTAACACTATTCATAAAGGTAATATTGTTAGGGTTTTATATGATTTTAGAACAACCCTAAAGACTAGCTCGATTTACATTTAGTCACAATTACTCCGTTGATCATTTAATTTTCTTTTGCTGGTAGTAACGGTAACGCAACTCTAAATCTTCCTTTTATCTCTTTTACTGAGATAGGCCATCAATTTAATAACGATATTTAGCGATTCAAACCATTCTATCTGATTATTCCCGACGAGTACAAATGTTCAAGTTTTATTAAATAACCAAAAGATTTTATTTCTCGAAATAGTATATACTCGAAAACCCTAATAAAGCATGGGTTATTATAAGTGAGTGCTTAAAATAACCTACAATGTGTCTTATAACGTTTAAACAGTAAAACAGTTTCTTTTTCTTGGCTATTTATAGATTACATTAATTTATTAACACCAGTTAAACTAGAGCAAATTGTTTGCTAAGGTCTTGGAGTAATCTAACTGGTTAAGAGAATATTATTTATAACATGCTCATAATACATGAATTAAATACTCATGATTGATAAGGGTGAGCAAAATTATGGTGAAAAATATAGTAAAATAAATGTGAATGAACATTAGCTTGCTTTAGAGTTTTACTGATTATGCTCTTAATATTTATTTTCTGTACAAATTGTAATTTGAAAACGTTTTAGCGTAGATTGTTATGCAAGATTTGAAGTGTTAAGTAATAACTATATGGCTTTGCTTTTAATTCCTTCATTTTCTATTACCTTTATATTAGAATCGTGAAGTATCATATTTGTGTTCCTGAGCCTTAGATCAGGAGACAGAATCCACATATCGTTAATATGTCAGTAAGATTTCAGTTATTGGTGTAGAGACACCTCATAAGCAGTTTTCTTTCCTCCCCCCGTTGGAATCAGGCTTTCTTATTAACAAGGAAAAGGTGAAAGAGCTCATGTGTATGTGAATAGTATCAATGCTAGTTTGCAGAAATTGTCATAGCTTGGTAATAGCCAAGCAGGAAGAATGGCAATATGCCAATCGAGCAGGTCTCATGTTAAATCTGTAGGACTTGGGTGCTCACAGATGCTTGTGAGTCATTTTCTCAGACAATAGCATGTGCATATACATATATATATGTCTGTAAAACTTGCAGATGATTGTTGGAATTACTTGGAATCAATATCTAACATATGTTATTAGAAATGATTTTGTTGTAACTGTTCAAGTTACACCCTATTTGCTGACGGAATATATGACCTACTAGAGACCAAGTTGACAAAAATCTTGACCATTCTGGCTATCTTGTTTGTTTGTTTATTTCTTTTAAGCTTGCCTTGAAAAAAAATGTATTTGCTGACAACCCACTTCTCATGAAAGAACGACTGATCTACACCACATGGACTTTAGAAACCTTCAGGAAGTGCTCCAAATGTCAAGACCTACATTACACTTGACTGTGGTTAGCAAAAAGCCAATGGAGGAAGTACTTCTGAGTCAATGGAAGTAGACCTTCTGCTGGCATAAACTCTCGCCATCCCGGCCCAAGTTGTCCAGCAGGTAGTGAGCCCTGACTTTCACCCAGTTCCAGAAATGACTGTCAAAACACTATTCACTCTGTCAGCAAAATATTCTATAGCAATGTGTAAAGTGCTCTGTTGTAGGATGCTACGAGTCCTTGAAACGTTGAAATAACATATGTGTGTACTTCCATTGAGACAATAAGATACAAAACCAAAAAATTTAGATCATTGAGGAACAGCATCTAAAGCATAAGAATCAATTAAAGAAGCTCTGGGTATACATGGGGTCAGATGCTTAAGTGACAAATCAGTTCTAATAGATATGCTTCAAGACACCTGTAGTGCTATTTGAAGTTCCACTGCATAAAGGTTATAGTCCTCCTGACTATCAGGCTAATGTCAGGAAGTTAGGGAAGCAGTTTGAGGAACTAAAATGCTGAAAAATACTCTCCAAGGGTATTAGTAATTTTCAGCAAATCTATCTATCCATCAGGATGCAAAACAGAAAGGGAATAAGATGTATTTAATATCAGAGCTAGTAAAAAAGTATTTAATACATTAGTCCCTCTGATTCTTTAATCTGATTCATTAGGCCTTGGCATTAGTTTTCTGGAAGATAATAGGTGTGAAAATATTGAGGTACCCGTGAAAGATATATAAAAACCTTAATATTGACCCGATGGGCGTATTGGCAGACAAAAGTACTCCATGATCAACGGTAAAATGGTAAATATATCAAAATATTAACTATAGTAGTTAGTATTGCATGAACAATGCAATCTATCACAACTCCAGCAGGCTAATTAGCTCTCGTTGAATTGATATTTTAGACATAAAGGCTGAAATTTGGTCCTTATTTTGTTTTTTAAGTGCAACAACTTGAAGAAGGCTTCAACGTAGAGATAAAAGTGTAATCCCAGCTTCATTAGCAGACTGTTAGACAACAAGGGCTTGATCAAGTTCTGAAAGACCAGTAAATGATTTCCAGTTGATCTTCAGCAATTTTCAATATGGTACCACACTTGATGAAAACATAGGCTGTTATCCACCTTCTAAACACTATATATGGAATGAAACAAGATGACCAAATTAATAGGTTAGCCATATGAAATATGCTTAAAAAATATCAAGGCACCGGAATTTATCATACCAGGATGGGTACATCCTTCCTCGTGTGTAAAATTGCACCACCGAATTACAACAAATTCTAGAAAATTAATTTGGATCGTTCTTCCACACGTTTAAAGATATATTTCAGAGTTCAAATGTATTCAATACAAAAGTTTCATTTATGTAATTCTATATACATAAAGATAAGATAAGGTTAGCAAATTTTAATTTTGGGTTGATTTCAGCATAGTTCGAACGAGATCATTAGAGTTTGTGAATTTCCTGAATTTTTTCTGAGCATAATACAGTACTCATAACCTCAAAGGATGAAATTCATAATAAGTTTGAGCAAATTAGCGTTAGTTTACTTTGTATTTTGAATACAAGTGTAGATTTATCGATTTTTAGCCAATCATTGTTTCGCAACCTCGATTGTCATGGTGTGATGCAATTGCCCATATCTCAGCTTCAACAACTCAAAGTTTAGGAATCTAAACGGAAAT
This sequence comes from Limulus polyphemus, assembly GCF_000517525.1. Taxonomy (NCBI): domain Eukaryota; kingdom Metazoa; phylum Arthropoda; class Merostomata; order Xiphosura; family Limulidae; genus Limulus; species Limulus polyphemus. The sequence continues at coordinate 225,813 of NW_013667453.1, forward strand.
GACGGCGTTTTTTGTTCCTTTCAACTGTGTAAGCCAATATGGGTTCAAGCCTTTCGTTTTATCTCTTCCCGCTTACGTAAAAGACATTGACACATACACTCCAAATTTTCATTTTTCTAGTAGTGAGCATTATATATTTCACATGGACATTAGAACATTCTACACGTCGATTCCCCATGAAATTGTTCCTAAAGCCTGCTTGTTCTCTTGGTTAGTATTCGTCCTAAATGCTTTCCATTTTTTTTATTTTTTTTTTGTTAGTACTCTTGTGAATAGTCTATATAAGTAAGATGATAGACTTATGGTGCGGTAATTCTTTATATCTTTCTAGTCTCCCTTCTTGTATAAAATATCACTGGTGATCATATCGTTTCCTGGAGTTTTCCTTCATCTTCTTTATCTCAGTTAATGCATTCTCCACTTCCGAGACGAAATATTTATGTACTTCCTGTCTTATCCGTTTTGTTGTTCTCAAAATTCATTTCTGTTCCTGTTTCATCTTTAATAGTTGATGTATATAAATCTCTGTAAAAATCTTAACATATCTCAACTATTTCTGTTCTATCATTTCTTGTGATTCCTCCTTTGTTTTATATTGAGCATATTTTCCTGTTTACAACCCCTCTGTTGATACTCTTAGGTCCTCTACCAGCTTTTAAGATCTTTTCAATCTTTTCTTTCCTTATTTTTGCCAGTGCATGGAAAGTGAAGCAAACAATGGCCCGTAGTGCTCAAGGCTAGATGGAGCATTCTTCAAATGGAAGAAAACTGGTTCCGCTTCATGACGTCTCTGGTCTTATCTTTATTTACTATCCTAATATTACTAAAGTTGCCCTTCAATACCCTAAGTGACGACTCCGTAACTTCCAACAGTTTTAAAGAACGTCCCCCACTTGTCTGTTTCAGATATGATTAAAATATCAAAAACATTTTGGATCACAATATGAACTAATAATCAACCCCCGGTACAAACTCAGCTACGTTTTGTTGTCACCTACCAATATGTTAACACCACAGCATTCACATGGAAAATTTCAAGTACAAGAGTCATTCATGTACATTTCTACAAACATAGTTTATTGTGTGATTTGTTTAAAAATATGATATATCATACATTGTCATGCCGGTCGCAGTTCAGGAGATCGTTCAAGTGAACATTTTCTTCTATATAAGACACTACGAAACCCAAAGCTAGACATTACAACAACTCTTCATGCTTTATCACTGGCTGCCCTATACTTCTAATCAATGGGGGAATGAGAAAAAATTAATGAAGGAAATTCTTGGAATGTTCAGATTGCTAGCAGTTGAACGATCTAGGAGAGTGTGTAAAATAATACTATGCAGAATATCTATATATCCTTCTTTGATATTGGACAGGATGAAGAAAGATAATAATTAGCACCCTTATGGCTAATATATATTCCATTAATAAATAAGTATATTTATTTGATAACTGTAACACCTTGATCCCACTGTTGAGAAATAATTTTAGTTTCAGTATACCGAGAAGATCAGATTTGGCAATTATTTTCCTAAAAAGTGTTCAAAGTGTTATGATGGATAACCTCAATAGGAATCCCCCCCCCTAAGAACTCTGGGAGACAAACGTAGCTCATTATTTTTAGAACAGGACAGAATCCTGAATAGCTGTGGCACTTGAAATTATTTTAGGCAGGATTAGAGTAGATTAATCTATAAGATCTTTTTCCCCCCTTTTTAATAGCTATAACAAGCGTGGGGCGTGCGTATACCCGATTCGGTTTTATTACTCATCAGGACCTCTACAAGCCTACTCTCAAATCGAAATTATTTTAGGCAGGATGAGAGTAAATTAATCTACGGGACCTTGGGCGTGGCCAAATACATAAATCGAAAGGGTTTGACCTCCTGAATCCAAAACTGTAATTAGATCTCAAATTGGTAAAAAGATGACGGAGCTATGAGCTAAAAGTTTGTACTTGACAAAACTCGGAGCCATTCTATGAGCCCTATGCCGCGGCTAAAAAATATGGTATCCACACAAAAGTGTCCTGATGAAAACACTTTAATAGACTTAGGAGAGACCCTTTAAGCTTTTCTGAATAAAGAACGATGACAACGTATCAAGAAATTTGTTAGACAATGAGTAGATGATAAAAAAATGAAGCATGAGCAGTTGTTTATGAGATAGTTTTGAATTAGTATAAGCAAGCTTTTCAGCTTATGGTCCCTTCAAAGTCCTGCTAGACGGTTTGGAGAAAACAGTTTCCATACCGATAGATAAAAATTGTTCCTCACTAACTCTACAAACCATAAGGTCCTACACGGAAACATCACACCAACACAAGGATCTCATGCATATTATACCCCAACACGTGACATCAGACAAGTCCAATGAAGGTGGTAAGTTAACTTGAACCACAAATGACTCCTGAGGAGAACAAATCAAGGCCACTCATCGTCAGTGTACTCTGTCATCCAAGTATCGTACCAAACCCAGGTGACACTCAAATTAAAAGATCCTCTCCTCCGTTCATTAGATGTCACGCATGGCAAATATGTAAGTACTGGTTAAACTCCACAAGCAGAACCCTTCCTGGGAGGCTCCTTTACCATGAACAGGAATCCGTATCAAGGGGGTTAAACAGAACAAATATACTTGTATGTTTACTCTTTAATATTGAAATAGTATAGGATATTGAGTTATGCTATCGCTTTGATAATACATTCACGGAAATAATCCTATAAATGTAAAACAAACTGACGTAGAGACGACGATTTTCGGCTAGCGAAAACCATAGTAAAATATTTGATCCTGGGGGCGAGAACAATGTTTACAAAATCATATCTGTGTGCATAATCCATGAAAATTAAAATATGTGTGCATAACCCATGAAAATGGGTCTCGGGTAGTACCAGTGTTTAAAAACTGAAATATGGTTGCATAATCCAGGATATTCATTGTCATCACTAGATGTATTGTCCAAAGTTCTCACAAAGGAAAACCAATGCCAGGAAAGTTTCTGTCCCAGAATCTCACCTGCAGACAGGAAGTATAGATATAATGGGTAATGTATCTACTCACAGTAGAAACTGACAGATTTAAATATTAACACAATTGGAACCACTTGCTCAAACGTCATAAACCTTTAGGACATTTGCACATGTATTAAATGTAACAGATATACTAACCAAGTATAATTTCTTATATAAGATAAGACACTGTTCAATACGATCGTCACATTCGATATGGATAATTTTAATACTTACTTACCCAGTAAAAAGAAAAACAAATAAGAGAATCATACGTGAAGAGTTAACAACCCACATTTTAGTTTAACCAGGCGGTTAAACATTAAATTATATAAAATAAATGAAATGTAAATATATTTAATACTAATCAGGACGAAATCAAGGATCATCAGAATGTAACTAACTGTTTCTCAACCAGGTAAATAATTAACTACGTTTATAGTTATGAAACAACTGCAACTACCGATATTTACGTAACATTGTATTTCCGTTAACTTTAAACAAGTTTTTACATTCTTCTCTTGTTCGAAACTGCGTTACCGATGATGTTAGTATATTAGTTACATTTGTTTCCAGCTGAGTTCTAATACTTTTCCTATTGGATTAGTCTTTATGTCCTTTACTTTAATGAATGGTGAATGTTCCAGCACTAGTACTATTCCTTTCTATGTGCACTGGTTATGCTTAGCACATTGCGACTGTTCTGAACAAGACATAGTATACTGCCTAGTGGAACTCGTTTATTATAAACAAAAGTCATTATATTACAAGTTGGATTAGAAGATCCGACTTTGTGCAATGTTCTTGTTATTTAAAGTCAATAATATATTTCTTGTATTTTAAAGGATTGTACTTGTTTTTTTTTACATGAATATCTGAAATAATCGAAGTAATACATATATACATTTCAATTACTCGTTTCCAAACTTATTTGCTTAAATATATATGTGCCGAAAGAGCATGTACGTGCGATATATTGGAAGAAATCTTATTGAGAAATAGCTTTGATTACAACGTAAAGGCGAGTTAATACATATATTGGTATACACTATACCAAAAGATATGTGTATCCATGATAGTGTTTCTCACGCTTCTAATCTTTGAGATAATCAAAGTACGAGAAACAAAGTTCGTTACCAAGTTTTTCGAATCATTTGGCTCGAACCAGGGAAAGTTTGATGTTGAGTCATTTTCACGAAACAAATCAACGGCAATGAAAACATAGTCTCCTTCAGCCATTCCTAGTCGATATACTTCAAACAGCAGGTTTCTTTGAAGCTCTTCGGCCATGTAGAGGATGAGAACTGGTGAAATAATGAAATTATAACTAATTATAAAATCAAATTTCTAGTTACAAATATAAATTCTATTGTTAGAAGATATTTGAACACTTGTTTCGTTTTACTTTATATTTTCAAGCAACGATTATTTTCACGATTTTTCTACTAATAAGTACTTTCTAGTTTCGGTGACACGAAAACATTTTATCGCTTGTTTTACGTAACTGTTTGACCTTCTTTGTTGTTTAAATGTTTTCGTTGAAACCCTTATATATCATTAATGATTGGTAACGGTAAATTACAGTGTATTAAATCTTCATAAAGATACGAAAAGCTTAAAACTGTAACATTTATTCTGCATTAATTCTTCCCATGTTTATTTTTTAGTAGTACATAATAAGGACAGTACTGACAATTCATTTGAAATTATCAGACGTTTTGATTCGTGTATAAGGCAGAATACTCATATTAATCTTACGACACATACGTTTCTCATTATACTTAAGAATACGATATTTTTTCTATCTAAACATATATCAATCGAATGTTTTAGTAGAAAGTGATGAAACGTATAGATCAGCTAGATGTATCGCTGGAAAACATAAATCTTTGATATGTTGATAATCCGCATCTCATCGAGATGTTTCCTATTCAGTTCATTCTCTTTGTTGTTAAGCAGAAAGGAGTTATTTTTGTTATACCCATCGTGAATACGGAAACCTGATTTGTAGCATTCAGAGTTGCCGCTAAACCGCCGAGAGCCATACAGTTTACATTTGTTAAATACATTTAAACAAAATGCAAGTAGTTGCAACACTATTTATAATATTTCATGATGATGAAATGTGTGATGACTGTGATATTAATTTGTGTCTTTGATGAAACTTAATATGATATTTTTAATCACATGATTTTATATTCTTGTTTATTTGTTTTATAAATAATATATAGTGTTTCAAAATAGTAAGTTAGTAACTATGTAAGTACGTAACTAAGAAAAGCATGTGAAAAACACGAGAAAAATATAGATGAAAGAAACCTTCTACATCCACCAACCTAACACAGACGTTATCAAAATCTAGATACCTCACATAAAAACATTCAAATAGGTTAGTTAATTCAAGTCTTGTCGGGGAAGACAGTCGGACCCATGACTGAATCCCAGCCACTATTACTATAGAAATAGTCCTCAGGACCTACTCGAACACTGAAACAGGCTAGAACTATAAACAAATTAGTATTTAACATGAGATAATTAAAACAGATTAGAAACTAACCCATAATTACACTGAGGTAATCGCATAAGTTACTAACATAACAACTAAAGATAAATTGACCATTAGTTGCAAATACTCATTATTTGTGTATGTTTATCATATGTGTGTTTCTATGATTATTTCCAATAGTGTATGAATAATTAACTTAATTTGAGGTTGTACGGATGCAATATTATTTTCTTTATTTAATGTGACGTGATTTTTATCGCCTGATTTAACCAACCAAAAAGTTTAATTATAAATGAACATCATAACCATCTAATAGAAATCAATATTATAATCAAAAAAATAACTCACACCTTTATATACAGCATGTTATTAAAATGTAATTCTATTGTATCGCCCTCTGGTGGACCATTTATAATAATTATCACACTATCAGGCCTTTTAGTTGTATCATACCGATTTATAACGTTCACCGGTAGCCCGCAAGCAAATCAAATTCACTATGCAATTTCACATCACAGGTTATAAGACCTTCAAGGTGCTCGTAAACTTGTCAAGTATATAACTTCATAAATTTTGATTAAAGTATTCTGATATTTCTACTTTTTTTGGTTTTAACAATGTTCAATATTTTGAAATATGGAAAAAATTGAGGAATTATTGTATTACCTTACAAAATGCAAAATATATAACATATGTCTGTGTTTAATATATTATTATACAATTTCTTTATTTTCACTTAAAAATTCTTATTAATAACTGCTCTCGTAATTTTCTCTCGTTGAGGCTATTATTCGATTGTAACTTAATAAACTCCCAAAATATGGAATAGACCTAAACTAAAATGAAATAGCTTGTTAATTTTAATAAAAAAATTGTTGGTTAACTGAAGATTTCAGTGAACTGATAGATGTCATTACACCGTTCACTATTAAGATCTGCTATCTTTAAAAAAAATCATATTCAAGTAGACTCCATCTCTAGCATATAATTCCCAATTCATCTTTACCCTGAAAACTATCCCCCAGTTCTAGCAACTCCATCTGTTATTCTAATCATATTCTTGATAATTTAAGCTTTGGATACTAATAAGTAGGTTATTCCCGCAACTAGCTCAAAGAAGCACTCAGGAAAGGAATACACATCTAATTCTATCCCTAAATGAAGAAGTTATTTATATCTGTTTATCACCTCTTCTTCTTTAACGTTTCCATCCAATGGCAAGGCATAACCGTTCTTATAAAACAATATACGTCAATCACCCCAGTTCATTTTTATAGAAGACAGACATGATATTCCATCAAATGACTGTTCATTCAACCTCTTGATCGTAAAAAAAACACGATATAACATGGCTACATACATACACAGACTATGGTCATCATCACACAGCTACACACAAAAACTATAACATGGCTACATACATACACAGACTATAGTCATCATCACACAGCTACACACAACAACTATAACATGGCTACATACATACACAGACTATAGTCATCATCACACAGCTACACACAACAACTATAACATACCTACGTACATGGACTATTGTCATCATCACACAGTTATACACAAGAACTATAACATACCTACGTACATGAACTATGGTCATCATCATACAGTTACAGCTGCTGTGATGACGACCATAGTCTGTGTATGTATGTAGCCATGTTATAGTTCTTGTGTGTAACTGTATGATGATGACCATAGTTCATGTACGTAGGTATGTTATAGTTCTTGTGTAACACACAAAAACTATAACATGGCTACATACATACACAGACTATGGTCGTCATCACAGCGCTACACACAAAAACTATAACATGGCTACATAAATACACAGACTATGGTCGTCATCACAGAGCTACACACAAGAACTATAACATGGCTACATACATACACAGACTATGGTCGTCATCACAGAGCTACACACAAGAACTATAACATGGCTACATACATACACAGACTATGGTCGTCTTCACAGAGCTACACACAAAAATTATAACATGGCTATACACATACACTGACTATAGTCATCATCACACAGCTACACACAAGAACTATAACATGGCTACATACATGGGCCATGATCATCATCACATAGCTACACACAAGAACTATAACATGGCTACATACATGGACCCTGGTCATCATCATACAGCTACATAAAAGAACTATAACATGGCTATATACAAGGGCTATGGTCATCATCATACAGCTACATAAAAGAACTATAACATGGCTACATACATACATACATTGACTATAATCAGTATCACCTCGCTACATCCATAGATGAAATGTAATAAGTATTAATAAGTATTAAATGTGATTATGATTAGTATCACATAGCTACATACACAAACTATCAAAGGGCTACAAATACGACGTATGGGCGTTACTACATGGCTTTATATATGAATGTATGTACATGAGATTTGGTCAATATGAAATTCCTTCGTACCTCAACTATTCCTTTGCTAAAAACATTCATGAAATATGGTAAAGATCACATAGACACACAAAAATGAAGTATAATTTGTGTCACACACATACCTACATACGTGGATTATTGTAAGTATCACATTGCTATAAACATGAACTATCATATGATTATATACATGCATGAAATACAGTCAGTATCACATGGTTACATACATCCTTGGATTATGGTCAGTATCACATTGATACATACCGACACGAAAATGGTAAGAAGCCACATAGCTACATTTAAGAATTTTCATATAGCTACAAAGATATATGGATTATGATCAGTATTACATAACTACATACATAGGTTTTGGTCAGTATCACATATCTACATACATGGATGGGTTTGGTCAGTATCACATAGCTACATACATAGAGTTTGGTCAGTATCACATAACTACAAACATGGATGGGTTTGGTCAGTATCACATAGCTAAATACAGAGGTGGCTGTTTGTCAGTATCACATAGCTACATACATAAATTTTGGTCAGTATCACATAGCTACATACATAGAGTTTGGTCAGTATCACATAGCTACACACATAGATGGGTTTGGTCGATACCACATAGCCACACACATAGATGGGTTTGGTCGGTATCACATAGCCACACACATAGATGGGTTTGGTCGGTATCACATATCTACATACATAGATGAGTTTGGTCAGTATCACATAGCTACACACATAGATGGGTTTGGTCGTACCACATAGCCACACACATAGATGGGTTTGGTCGGTATCACATATCTACATACATAGATGAGTTTGGTCAGTATCACACATCTACATACATAGATGGATTACGGTCAGTATCACATAGCTACAAACATAGATGGCTTATGGTCAGTATCATCTTATTACATACATACATGAACCATGGTCATATCACATACGTGAACTATTGTTAGTACCACATAGCCACGTAAAAGAACTATCCCATGGCTATATAGATGAAATATGGTGAGTATCACAAAGCTAGATACATACATAAAGTATAGCCAGTATTACATACCTAAATACGTAGTTTAGCTATAATCAGTATACCATAACTACACACATTCATTAACTATAGTAAATATCACATGTTTAAATATATACATGAATGTTGGTCAAAATTACATAGCTTCATACATACGTATACTGTACCATATAGAGTAGAAGCTAAGGCATTGTGCTTGTATACTCACAAGTCCGAACTGTATTGTGATTTACTAAACTTTAACTGTTTATAGAAAAACGTATCCGTTATCTCTCTCCCAAAGTGGACTTACCTCTGGTATTCATTTTGGTTTTCTCCAATGTGCTTGACAGGTTAAATCTTGGTTTGTCAGGGTTGAAGGCTTCCGCACGAAAATAAATCTCGTAGTTTTTGTTCCTATATAGCAAACTGTCCAAAAAGGCTTTCTTAGTAAGCTCGGCTATGGCAATACGTAGATCATATAAAAATGTAACGTGATGCCATCCAAAGTATTCTATAATGTTAATTAGAGCTTTGCCAATTGCAGACATGGTAAATGTATTTCGTATCAGTGTATTAAAAAGAGATTTGTCATCAAAATTCGTGTCCGAACCTACTGAAGTACATTGAAAGACATTCCAGTGTGATGCTAACAGACCTACTGTGTACAGGCTCGGGCTGCATCCTGGTCCAACAAATGCTGTAACCCCTCGTAAAATAAATTCTTCAGCTGCTAAAGCTGGTGGATCAGGTGCATCACACTTATTGTAACTCGATCGGTAACGGACGTCAAATTTTATGTATGGGTAAAGTTGTCTCACCTTTCTCACAGCAATATCAACGGCTGGTTTAGAGCGATAATAAGAAAATGATTTATCACTTATGTCATTTGGAAATATTCCAACAATTTGAACTTGGAAAGCTATCGAAACTAGTATATGAGCTAATAAAGTTAGTAGTCCACATAGCTCACGAATCATCTTTACTAGACCACGTCACAGCGAATTCTGGATACCTTGACTTACAACAGTAGACCTCATTTCAGTCGATCTAATATGAATCAGTAACTATGTGCGTGATACTTATAATAACCATAAAACAATGTCTGATGCAAGACTACTTTTTATGATAAATTGTTCGTTACTAGCAAACTCACTGTAGGCTGTCCTTTATTAGCATATTGAAAAGACTTATTCATTAAAATTTAGATTTTTCTAAATATAATAAATATATACGAACCATATGCTGAAATCTATGTGGTTTCATATTAAATGTTATACGAATTTTCATAGTTCTATAAAAAGAACTATACAGATAAGTTTTGCTCTATAATGAGGGTTAATCAGGCTCTGTATAGAATAGTACACACGATAATCATAACTTTGCTCTAACCTAAGCATAAATCATACTTTATATGCCAGAGTAGACTATATACACATAAACTGTGTTGTATATTGAAAGTTAATAAAACTTGATGTGCAAGCGTAGACTCTGTACATATCGTTCTGCTCCGTGCACATAAATTGTGCTCTATACGGAGGATTAATGGCACTATATACAATAGTATACTGTACATACATAAACTCTGTTCCATGCTAGATTAATCGGATTTTACATGTCAGAATAGACTTTGCACATATAAATTATGATCTATAGTAGAGGTTAAACACACTTTATATTCCAGAGTAGGATGTGTGCACATAAACTTTACTCTATACTGAATATTAATCAAACTATACAGGACAGGACAGTGTTCATACATAAACGCTACTCCATGCTGGGTTAGTCGGACTTTAGATATAATCTGCTCTATGATGGTGGTCAATCAGATTCGAGGTACCAAAATACACTGTGTACATAAAAAATCTGCTCCATAATAGGTTAATCAATTTTACATGCCAATGGACTCTAAGTACACATGAATTTTGCTCTAGAATAGATTGATCAGGCTTTGTATATCAGAGTAGACACTGTACATGTGAATCTTCGCTATACTGAACATTAAGCAGACTTTATATATCAGAGTAGATTCTGTACACATAAACCTATATACGGGATGTTAATAACATGTTTTGTACAAGAGTAGACTGTACTTACATAAACTCTGCCCCATGGTGTGTAAATCAGATTTTAACTGCCAAAGTAAATTCTGTAGATGTACATTATATATATATTGAACTGACTTTATATGCCAGAGTAGACTCTGTACACATAAACTACGTTCCGTGCTGTGTTAATTAGGCTTTATATGCCACAGTCAGCTCTGTACACATAAACTGTATACCAAAGATTAATCAGAATTTATATGTTAGAGTAGACTCTCTACTCTATAATGACGATAAATAAGATATTTTATGCCAGAGTGTAAGCTACAAATATAAATACATTCTACTTCATGCTGCGTTAATGAGACTTTACGTGCCAAAGTAGATTTTGTATACATACAATCTGCTCTATATTGAGGGTTAATAAGACCGTATAGGTCAAAATAAATTCTATACACATAAACTCAGCTCCATATTAAAGATTAATATATCTTTATATGCAAGAGTGATGTATTTATACATAAGCTTTCCACTTATATTAAAGGTTAATAAGACTTTTCACGCCAAAGTTTTTACACTTGAACTCTACTCTATACCGAAGATTATTAAAATTTTACATGCCAAATCACACTTTGTATACATCAGTTCTTCCCTATGTTGAGTATTAATATCTGGCTTTATCTGACAGAGTAGACTCTCTACATGACAATAACATCTGCACTATAATGCGGATTACTCAGACTTTGTATGCCAGAGAAGACGTTTTTTTTATACTGAATATTAAGCAGCCCTATATGCTAAAGTAAACTCTGTACACATAAATTCTGCTCTATACTAAGGAATACTTAGGTCTTATATGCCACCGTAGCTTCTATAAACACAAACTCTGTTTCGTGCTGGGTTAATCAAACTATATATGCTAGAGTAGAGACTATACCCTTAAACTCTGCTCTATACTCATAATTAATTATACTTTATATGCCAAAGTAGACCCTGTACACATAAATAGTACTCTGTTCCGAAGATTAGTAAATTTTTATGTCAGTGTAGACTTTGTACACATAAACTCTTCGAGATACTGAAGTTTATTCGTATTTTATATACCAGAATAGACTTTACAGACATCAACTCTCTCATTTCTTGCTGGGTTAGTCAGACTTTACATACCAAAGTATACTCAATACGCATAAACTCTACTTCATATGGCAGAGAACTCTCTGTATACATATATTCCACCATATACTGATTATAAATCGGGCTTTCTATTCCAAAGTAGACTCTGTTCACATAAATTTTAATCTATGCTGAATATTTATCAAATTGTATATGCCAGAGTACAGTCTTTACACATAAATTCTGCTTTCTATTGCAGGTTAATTAGACGTTATATGCCAGAGAAGACATTGAATATGGCATTCTGTTCTACATTGAGAATTAAACAGAATTTACATGCTAGAGTAGACTCTTTAGTCATAAATTCTGCTCTATACAGAGGATTAATCAAGCTTTAAATGACATCATAGACTTTCTGCACATAAACTCTACTTTGTACTGAAGATTACTCAGGCTTTACAAGACAAAGTAGGCTCTGTAGGCAACAATCTAGTCTAATGATGATTTACTAAACTTTCTATTACAGTGTAGACTCTGTACACATAATCTGTTCTCTACACTGAGTTAATCGGACTTTATATGACAGACTTGACTCTGAAAACATCAACTATGATCAATACTGAAGACTAATTATACTTTAGACGCTAAGGTATATTCTATAGACAAAAGTTTTACTCCACCCTGGGGTAATAACACTAAATGCCAGAATAGACTCTGTACACATAAACTTTGCTCTGTGCGGAAGATTAATCAGATTTTATATGCCAAATTAGACGGTATACAAATAAAGTAGGAGACAGAGAGGTAGATAAGCATATAGAAAAAGATGATACCAGCCCTGGCTGGTAGCATTAAAAGCCATAACTGAGGGATGAGGAACAGAAAACCAGAAGAGAGAAAACTTGGAGTTAAGAGGGGTGGCAAAAGCATCAATGTGGGGTGTGCTTAACTGAGAACAGACCTAATAAAAGATCTGTGGATGGAGAGACCAGTTCATAGGTAGTATGCGGTCTGGTTAAAAGAGGCAATCTGTAATGATGTTCATAGCTCCTGGAAAATGACAGACAATCAGCTGAATATATTGAGAATGGGCCCAAAAGAATATGTCCAAAGTCTGAAACAAAGTGTCTTGGAATGGGTGCCCCCTTGATGGTTGATGTTTGAAATGACCGTGGAATGTCTGAATGGATCATGACCAAGTGATCCACTAAAAGGGGTAAGTTATGGGAGCATGCTAATAGACACCAGGAAGCACGTAGATGTGAAGAGTACCGAGTACCAGAAGTCAGGTTGTCATTCATAGATGCTCCCCACCCTAAGAGGGGAGCATTGGAAAATAGTTGAACGTCCAGTTTGGAAGAAGACAAGGGAACTCTGGAGGTGGTGTTGGAACACTCCCGCCACCAAGACAGATCCTTGAAAAGAAGATAGTGCAGGTGGACAGTCGAGGACAATGTGTCCCATGAAAGATTCCACTGGTCGTGTAATGTTCACTGAAGGAGGCACATATCTATGTGACCTAAAGAGTCACGAAAAGAGAAAGAACCTTTTGAACAGAATGAAAAGGAGATGCACTCCATAGCTCATGGTAAGGAGAAGAAGGCTAATCATGAGCTAGAGAATTGAAGAAAATTCCCATGTGTATGAGATACTGAGTGGGTGTAAGAAAGGATATGAAAATTTTGAAGAGTCACCCCAAATAAGCGTCCTCTTAAAGAGAAGTGTGAAAGAATTATTCTTCCAGGGAATGAGTCGAGTAACCAATCACTCATGTAAAACTATAATCATATACCCAATCTGTGAAGATGGTGAGTGAAGGCTCTTATGATATGGTTGAATTTATAAGGGGCCGACACTATGCCCAAAAGAAGTGATTGGGATTAAAAGATGTGATTCTGGTGGATGAAGCAAAGAAAATGTCTGGATGATGAGGCAATTATGACGTGGAGGAATGGATCTGAAACATTGACCTTGGACATCCAAGTCCAGGTGAAAGGGACCATTGGAGAGAAAAGAATTGTTCCATCCAAAACTATGGAACAACCAGAAAGTGATTGAGAGAAGATAGGTCGATTACCAGACGCCAGTCCTTAGTCTTCTTAGGGACCACATACAGATGAGAATAAAAACCCATTGAAGGGTCGTATACACTCTCGATGACATATTTATCCAAAAGATCTGATACCACCTCTTAAAGGCATTGAAGATAAACAGGATCAGGGGAGGACGAAAGAAACAAAGCGATAATATAGGGGAGGTAGAAACGTAAAATTGAGATGCAGCCCATGGCTGAGAACTTGGAGAACTCATAGGTTGGCAGAAAATTGTGACCAAAGGTCTGCAAACTGCGATAGATGGGCCCCAAAGTGATCAGTCAAAAGAATAAGGAACACAACTAAAGATGTCCAGGCTAAGAAATGGAGCAAGATGAAGATTATTGAGAAAGGATGTCGGCAGGCATACTTGAGAGAGAAGAGCTTCCCTACCTAACAAGTCCCAAGAAAAAGTGGAATAGGCCATATTAGGGAATGTTAGACAATGAACTTTCGCTGAAAATTCATCTGAGGTATAATGGAGTGCCACAGACATAAGGTGCAAGGAGGAGAGGTAACAGAATGGTAGTAATAAAAAGACAAAGATAAGAAAACTGAGCAATGGAGAGTGAAACAGGCAATAGAGATTCCAATAATTGGGAATCAAGAAAGGGAAATTTAGAATGGTTATAAGCAAAACATAAGAATCAGGCAAACAAGAGTGCGAAGCATAAGATTACGAGTGTGAAGTTGTTCTAGAAATAAATCGTCATGAACACTAATGTCAGGAGAGGGAAAAAAACAAAATAATCACAAAGATTACGGTTGCAAAGCAAAGAACTTGAAGTTTCATAAGACAAAGGAGAAAGTGAATGAATAGAACATAACTGTAAAATCAAATCTTGAAATAGTGAGGAAGTTTGAAGGCTTTCATCGACAAGTATTGTCGTACCTAAGTAAAATCCAGGAGAAAAAGATAGGTAATCAAATTCGTCTTCCTTGGTTTCAACTCCCAGTTGAGAGGAAGGGATGCCTGAAGAATAGGCAGGAGATGAAGTTCCAGCATGCATAATAAATCCCACAACATAATGAAAAATGGCTGTCACATTATCCTCAGTTAACAATCCTCCAGAGGCCATAATTGAAATATGTCCAATGTGTGTAATTTCTTCACTCACAGAAGAAAAAAATAGAAGTAACAAATTACTTGTGAATTCATAGTATCGAAGTATAACAAACTTAAAATTTCGTTAACCAGTGCAAGTCTCAGCAAAGTGAAGTTTAAACGTGGCTGTGTTGTTCAGTGCCAAGGAAAATAACGAATTTACTGTTGCGTCAGCGAGACCACGTGACTATTCTCACGCCCTCTGCTTTCTAGAACTATCCTGTAC
>NW_013667454.1:0-6265 GCF_000517525.1 Limulus polyphemus
CTTCACCTCTTCACACTATCCTGACACACCCCAAGCTAGCCTTCACCTCTTCACACTATCCTGACACACCCCAAGCTAGCCTTCACCTCGTCACACTTCCCTGACACACCTCAAACTATCCTAAACCTCTTCACACTTCCCTGACACACCCCAAGCTAACCTTCACCCCTTCACACTATCCTGACACACCCCAAGCTAACCTTCACCTCTTCACACTATCCTGACACACCCCAAGCTAACCTTCACCTCTTCACACTTCCCTGACACACCTCAATCAAACCTAAACCTCGTCACACTTCCATGACACACCTCAAACTAACCTAAACCTCTTCACAATTCCCTGACAAACCCCAAACTAACCTTCACCTCTTCATACTTCCATCTTACTTCAAGCTAACTTTGACTTTTAAAAATTTTGTCTCTCGCTTAGACACCCTTGGCATCTCCGTTCTTGCTTGATATCCTAAGGTAAGGTCGCCCTCATTTTTCGATAACTGAACCCAAGATAACATACCGTATTCCTCAGAATGTGTATTTTTTTTTTGTCTTTTCACTTTCTCTTCGGTTTTTGCCGTTCTATATCGATTAATTTGTATTTATATTCAACTAATATTTGTGAAAAAAACTTCTCTTCAAAGACCGAAATGTTAGCAAAAACTATTTAACTTATTTTTAGATATTTTCTCTACATTTTAGTTTGTCTTCCTACGTTTGTGTACCGAATCTTTAGCGCATGCAGGCTTTTGGCACGTTATTAAAGCGTATATACTTTAGTGATCCGACTATCTGTTCTGTGTCCTTAAAAAAAAAGTTGAAATTTTGTTTGAGTCGACCAACTCTCAAAATAAACCACACGTGTTTTATGTTGATGCAATGTATTCCCGAATAAAGTAAACTTTCACGTAATGAAGGTTTGTTCTAGTGCGCTCTTGCTCCTCCAGCAAAAGGAAAGAAAAAAGGAAGCCAGCCGCCTCCAAACCGCGGAAACGAACAAATTAACCGCTTTCCAGGAGCACGACTGCGTTCGCCTCACACACGAGTGGGTATTCCGTCCTTGAATGGCGGGGCCTAGTGCCTAATGCGGCATGAAACCAAAACAACCTGGGCGTATTCTGTGGCGAGAATGTCACCATTGTACATCGTCGTTGTTTCGATATTTTAAACTGATGATGACGCAGTTGCATGCGTGGACGTCAGTTAGAAAAGAAACGTATATGCGTGATGAATCCTAGGCTACACGCTTGGTATGAAAAAGTAAGTGAGTTGTATCACCAGAATTTAACAGTTACGTATAACATTAAAACTTCGCAAGAAACATTCGTATTGTCCGATATGTTCGTTATCAGTATCACCCAATTCTCGTTGACTGAAAACAGTACATATATTTACACACATGAAAGACTAGAAATGTACCTTCAAAATACCCCCTCCCCCCACATGACACCCTTCACGTGCTTATGAACATGCCGAGGTAAATTATCATAAGATTGTTGTTGCTCGGTATTTAGCAAAACAACGAAATCACTCTGACAGAATAAAATTATGGAAAGCATTTCAAGCTAACCTTGACCTCTTTACACTTCCATCTTGCAATTCAAACTAACCTTGAATTCTCCACACTTTCCTGTCGCACTTCAAGCTAACCTTGACCTCTTCACGTTTTCCTGTCGCACATCAAGCTAGCGTTAACATCTTTACTCTTCCCTGTTGCATCTCAATCTAACCTTGACCTCTCCACACTTTTATGTCGCACTTAAAGCTAACCTTGATCTCTTAAAACTTCCATGTCACACTTCAAACTAACCGTGACCTCCTTACACTTACCTGTCGCACATCAACCTAGCGTTAACATCTTCACACTTCCCTGTTGTATCTCAATTTATCCCTGACCTCTTTACATTTACCTGTCGCACATCAAGCTAGCGTTAACATCTTCACACTTTCCTGTTGTATCTCAATTTATCCCTGACCTCTTTACACTTACCTGTCGCACATCAAGCTAGCGTTAACATCTTCACACTTCCCTGTTGTATCTCAATTTATCCCTGACCTCTTTACACTTACCTGTCGCACATCAAGCTAGCGTTAACATCTTCACACTTCCCTGTTGTATCTCAATTTATCCCTGACCTCTTTACACTTACCTGTCGCACATCAAGCTAGCGTTAACATCTTCACACTTTCCTGTTGTATCTCAATTTATCCCTGACCTCTTTACATTTACCTGTCGCACATCAAGCTAGCGTTAACATCTTCACACTTTCCTGTTGTATCTCAATTTATCCCTGACCTCTTTACACTTACCTGTCGCACATCAAGCTAGCGTTAACATCTTCACACTTTCCTGTTGTATCTCAATTTATCCCTGACCTCTTTACACTTACCTGCGAGGTAAGCATTACCAGAAAAGTACTTCTTCCTATTCCACAAGGACCGGCCGTTAGCTAGTGTTTATGTTGGAATATGGATACGAGGGTTCCCGTTGTCGCAAAATCTCACTACAAACTTTGGGGCTGTGGAATATTATAAGAGTGACGGTCAAATTCTGCTGTTTGATTAGAGTATTCCAGGAATTAGTGGTGGGCGCTGTTGACTCTTTTATCTTCCCTGTAGTCTACCAGGTAAAAGTTAGAAACGGCTAGCGCGGATAGCACCTTGTGCGAATACTTAAAACAAATGACCATCGGCAAACATTAGCAACGTCTCTGACTTATACTGGGATGAAGAAAAAAAGTAGTTACAGAATAATAAAAATTATCTAATACTCGCATTCACTGGTAATAGTTAAGTTAGAATATGGAAAGCTTCATCTTTATCGGGATTCGATCCATGTTTTGGACCAGGTTCAGCATTGACCTCTTCCTCCCTCTCTGGAAGGTTTGCACTGTTACTGAATCCGAGGTAATAACCTTTGTTACGTTGTTGTTGCATTACTCACAGCATGCTAAATTTTGTCCATTGTCCGATTTTTAATTAACATACATCATGCCACGTTAAATTCTCGTGGTAATATTAAATTGTATATTTTCACTAGCTTCATTTATGTATGATGGCACTATTAGTACGTTCTGCTTGTCAGTCATATATATATATATACACACACACAGACATAATCCCATTTTTACATACAAAACCCTTTTAACATAGAGCTACGTTTGTGTCTAGGATTCAGTTAGCCTTGTACTGTTTGGCCTGTAAGATTCTTATTTATGATGTTTATAACGCTGAAAGAGCAAGCTTGTTTGACGAAGAAGATTCGAACCCGGGACCCTCAGATTGAGAGTCGAGTGCTTTAACCACCAGCCCATCCCAGGCCTCTTGAGCAAAATAAATCAACTATCTAGATTTTATATTATTCACTCACTTATTATATCACACTCTAGGAAGATACAATTAAGCTATGTAATCAGAATCACTCTCCTTATCTCCTGAACGCCCCCCCCCCCTAGTGGCACGGAATGTCTTCGGACTTACAACGCTATAATCCGGGTTTCAATACTCGTGGTGGGCAGAGCACGGATAGCACATTGTGTAGCTTTTTGCTAAACTACAAACAAACAATCTCATGAACGAATCTTTAGGGCCCGGCATGGTTAGGGCGCTCGACTCGCAATCTGAGGGTCGCGGGTTCGAATCCCCGTCACACCAAACATGCTCGCCCTTTCAGCCGTGGGGGCGTTATAATGTCACGATCAATCCCACTTTTCGTTGGTAAATGAGTAGCCAAAGAGTTGGCGGTGGGTGGTGATGACTAACTGGCTTCCCTCTAGTCTTACACTGTTCAAATAGGGACGGTTTGCGCAGATAGCCCTCGTGTAGCTTTGCGCGAAATTCAAAACAAACAAACGAATCTTTAGTTATTTGCGAATCCATATATCTAGTACTTGTCGGGAAATCAGTAGTTTTACCTAAAAATACGTATTCATATAATTATTACGAGTTTGGATAATACATTCTGTTATAACTTTTATGGGTTTGGATACTACGTTCTATTATAACATTTATGGGTTTGGATACTATGTTCAAGAAAGTTTGGCTTCACTCACACCGAACATATAATCAAAAACATAAGCTGAATAGACGCCTACGACAGCTAACAAGCGTGTTCACCATATTAGATAATATGATTATACACAGGCAGCTTCATCAGTACTTGTTTTTATTTTTATTTTTACGTTTGAAGAAGTGTTCATCAATTACGTATACGAGAACACTACAATATACTATGTAACAGGTGATGTTAATACGATAACGTTTACCCCCAAAGCATTGTTTGTTGGTTTTATTGTTGAGCACGAAGCTACACAATAACTTTGCTGTGCTCATCACGGGTATCGAAACCTGGTATTTAGCTTTATAAGCCTTCAGACTTGCCGTTCACCCATTGGGGGAGGGGGCACCCAAAAAGTATTCTGCGCAATATAAATTCAGACTCCTGTACCTTTCAATTACCTCTATGGCTGAAATAACAGTTTTTCTGATTAAGAAGTTGTTTTTCAGATGCTTTTGTGAAACTTGAAATCTATCACTTTTATTAATGGACCACTAAGCCGTTTTTTTATCAATGAAACTATCACTTTTATTAATAGACAACTCAGCCGTTTTCTATTAATGGACAACTCAGCCGTTTATTATTAATGGACAACTCAGCCGTTTATTATTAATGAAACTATCACTTTTATTAATGGACCACTCAGCCGTTTATTATTAATGAAACTATCACTTTTATTAATGGACAACTCAGCCGTTTTTTTATTAATAAACTTTTCATTTTCTTTTATTCATAGACTAATCAGCCGTTTTTCTTTAATGAACCTACCACTTACTTTTTTTAATGGACAACTCAGCCGTTTTTCATTATTTAAACTATCAGTTTCGTTCATTAATGAACTACTCAGCCACTTTTTATTAATGAAACTATCACTTTATTAATGGACCCCTCAGCCGTTTTTTATTAATGAAACTATCACTTTTATTAATGGACAACTCAGCTGTTTATTATTAATGAAACTATCACTTTTATTAATGGACAACTCAGCCGTTTTCTATTAATGGACAACTCAGCCGTTTTTTATTAATGGACAACTCAGCCGTTTATTATTAATGAAACTATCACTTTTATTAATGGACAACTCAGCCGTTTTTTTATTAATGAAACTAGCACTTACGTTTATTAATTTCAAGATCCTTTCACTCAGTTCTATTATTAAACTATTCAGCCATATGCTATTAATGAGCCTTTCACCTAAAAGTTTTTAGAATAAAAAAAATGATTATTTTACATAAAACTCTCCAGATGGCATCAAAAACAGTAATGACTGACATCTGAACAGAAAAACAATGCTTGTCACAATATAAATTCCAAATAAAAGGGGTACAACAGGAGATATTCTGCTACTAGATGATCTCGTTTGACGCACGCCCTCACGTGCTGCTTTGTGCTTCGAGAATAATTAACTATACGTTCGTCAATATTATTCATGACAAAGGTCGTAATAACCACTTTGGTAAAGAATCCTTTCAACATCGATGTTTCATCACGCCCAATTATAGCGATGCTACTCAGCCATTAAAACATCTAATTTGATGTCATCTACGGAGCTAATTGTCCGGTTTGTTGGTGAAATAAAGTAATTAATTACCAGGAGAATGTAATAGATCATCTGCTTTCGGTGAAGGCAGAAATGCGGCAATCAATTCTAAAGAAACTTAGGGAAACCGCCCAGAATTATTAATAAATCCTTACTCAGTTACATACCAAGTACAGTATAGTAAACAATTATATACATAACTGGTGTTATCTATTTAATTTACTGGTTAAAACTTAGTTACATTTGTGGACACTTTATATATATATATATTTTTTTTTACTTGCAAAATAAAAAAAAAATGACGATAATTCCGAGAAACCTCTACGGATGCACAATAATCAGATTCATTTTTATTACCCTTTAGTAGAAGCTGGGTTTTAATACCCGTGATTGGCTGAGCACAGAAGTTCATTGTGTAACTTCCTATAAACAATTGTATTTACATTTTATTGGTCAAAATTTGTAGAAATCTCCACAGATGCACAGAATTGAGGTTAGTTTTGATTGCCCTCGAGTGTAGTAAGAAAAGTGTAATTTATCATACACCGATAGTCCCAATCTCACGTTTCTTAAAACAAACAAATCGATTTAAAAACATCAGCCAGGTAAATTCGATGACGAGGAACCCACTTTGAGACTAATAATGGCTGGAGACGGCTTAAATGGGTAATGAA
>NW_013667454.1:6837-8272 GCF_000517525.1 Limulus polyphemus
AATATATATATATTTTATTATCGGTACATTATCGGCATTGAGGTGGTATTTTTACCTGGTCGTTAAAAATCGGTAAAACTTAAACTAACTAAACAGATACAAGACTAGTTCATGCTGTGACGTAAATCAGCCTCGCGAAATATTTCCATGAACAGTCCTCCCAATTATTAACTTAAAAACCAATTTTATACGCATAAAGAGAAGTGTTTTAATATTTATTCAATGTTCCATTGAATTTTATTTGAAGTTAACCAGCATTTCGGCATTTTAACAGTGTCGTATCACACAATAAAAGCCTGTATATATATTTTTCTCTGAGCTTGTTTGTTTGTTATGAATTTCGCGCAAAGCTACAAGAGGTCTATCTGCGCTAGCCGTCCCTAATTTAGCAGTGTAAGACAAGAGAGTAGGCAGCTAGTCATCACCACCCACCGCCGACTATTGAGCTACTCTTATACCAACGAATAGTGGGAGTGACCGTCAAGGTATAACACCCCCACGACTGAGCATGTTTGGTGTGATGGGGATTTGAACCCGCGACCCGCAGATTGCGAGTCGAGCACCCTACCCACCTAGCCATGCCGAAACTCTCTGAGCTTGAGCGCACCCTAGATCTCTTACTCACCTTCCTTTTCTTCTTCTTTTGCACTGTTATCAGAAATAATCGATTGTTAAAGGCGTGTAAAAGTTGTGGGCGTTATGTTTAGATGCCAGCGAACAAGGTGGGTTTATTTTAAACATCATATTTTATTAATTATACTTGAAGTTAATTGGACAACATACACGTTGTTTTTTCTTTTATTACGCATACTTTAGGCCCAGTTACATGAGCCTTCGACAGGTGGAGGACGTTCGATTAGTAAAAGCGACTAGAGAAATATTTGAAACTAGATGCGACCCGCAAAACATTTGCGGTAGTTTCCATACCCTTCGCTTGAATTTTCACGCACGCCATTTAAGCTACGCTTTCTTGCAGTCATTATATGTTGGATCGATAAATCTTGGTCTATTTGAAAACAAAAAAAAAATACGCAGAGAGACAAACAAACTCACGTTGATGTAACTTTATTTAATAAAACGACACGTGAAGTCAACACTAAAGCAAAGTAATGGTACTTATAATAGTGTACAGAGTATGAAACGGTTTTGAGCGTTCAGTGTATGACACGGCTTTAAGTTGAAACTCACAAAAAACGAAGAATAAAACACGTAGTAAAAAAAAAAGTAGCTAAAAGGTGTTTATAGCAGTCTATGTAATGAACCGAAGCTAAGTTATTGCAAAGTAAAGTAAATGTAAAGTTATAATGAAGGCAAACTTAACTGAGTATGCAGAAACGTCTGAATACATGTTCACCAAGTGATTGTTTGTTTGTTTGTTTTTTGGAATTTCGCGCAAAGCTACACGAGGGCTATCTGCGCTAGCCGTCCCTAATTT
>NW_013667454.1:9244-13856 GCF_000517525.1 Limulus polyphemus
CCGGGCACTCACCAAGTGATAAGCATATGGTTTTGAACAAACTGCGCATGCGTATTTTAGACTTGAATAAGTCGAGAAAGCCAATATAAATTATATTTAGTGTAATGCTCATTTTTTAAATAAAATTACACGAGGGTTAAGTGTTGTTTGTATGAAATAATTTGCAAATAAAGAAAACTAAAGTTGGAATCGAAGCTTGTCTTCACGTGATTACAAGCAAATTGTACCATCGCGTAGCATACTCGTTGCATTTTAAAGTTTGACTAGCGAAAAACAAGTAAGGTGATCCTGAATGGAAAATCCAACGTGCAATTGGGACTCCTCGGGCAACGGCCTAACGATACGAGATTTGTAGCGTTTGATCAAGAAATTTACGAGAAAAGTTCCGAACAGACAAAAGCAAGCGTATTATATTATTTATATAAGTACAAGTTGACAAGCAGTAACAATAAATAAAAATGTGTCCTCTATAGCCTTACAACAAATAAGCATAATTAAACATTAATAGTTTAACTACAGAGCTGTTGGTATCGCTAGGTAACATGTATTTCGAACTGTTGTTATTGCTAGGTAACATGTATTTTGAATTGTTGTTATCGCTAGGTAACATGTATTTCGAACTGCTTCTTTTGTTCATGGCTTCCCAAAGCGGTCGATATCGACCCTCTATGGGTCGACGATAATAAAGACCTAGGAGTTGAAAATTGCCCCCTATCCATACGCTTGTTAAAGCCCATCCTTCTCATTAGAAAAAATGAAAATCTCGTTCTCTTTTTATATTTTATGTCTCCTAATGATTGTATTATGATGAAATAAAGTTGAATATATATATTGAAGTTTTATTTATAAATTTATATTCTAAGAATTTGGGGGTCCATGACCACAAAGAAAGGTATGGGAAACCCCGCTTTAGTTGCTTTTACTAAGTGCAATCCTACACTTGTAGAAGGCTCAGTAACTTAGCCGAAAGCTTGTGTAATAAAAGAAAAAAAAAAAAAAAGAGTATAGAATACGCAATTAAGTTGCAGTATGATTAGATAATATTCACGTTACGAATTTAAGATATAATTTATTATTAATAAATAATTTAGCTGAAGTAATAAACTCGACTCTGAAACTACCAATGATATATAGTTTAATACAGAGTACGATAATAATAACACAAACAAGTCATTTTAGACTGGAGGATACAAGCCCCCAATTATTTCACTTTCTCTTCAGATGCACCACCCAGGCACGTTTTAAAATCAAAAATGCATCTCGCACCGTTGTGTTTCCAAGATCCCCATGTTTGTTTCTCCTTGTAATAAGTTACAAATAGTGTTAATTTTAGTTTTTTTAGGTGAGGGGAGTTTAGGATTAATACTCGTTGTCGTTTATTTATGTCAATTTTGAACCGATAGATGATGGAACGAAATAATATTCATGTAATGGGGGTGTTCGTGTATTAATCAAAATTAGATATGACCGCCATAATTTTTAAGAATAAGGATATAATCCAAATACATATTTTATAACAGAAGCACAACAATTAAATCAATATTTAAAAATTCGCTCATTTACTTTAAAAAGAGATCTATAAAATACGTGTTATTTTACCTACAAAACGATCTATAAAGTACGTATTCCTTTAATTAAAAAGATCTAGAAAGTATGTGTTATTTTACCTAAAAAACGATCTATAAAGTACGTGTTTCTTTAATTAAAAAACGATCTATAAAATACGTATTTCTTTATTTAAAAAACGATCTATAAAATACGTGTTATTTTACCTAAAAAACGATCTATAAAGTACGTGTTTCTTTAATTAAAAAACGATCTATAAATTACGTATTCCTTTAATTAAAAAACGATCTATAAAGTACGTGTTATTTTACTTAAAAAAAGATCTATAAAATACGTGTTATTTTACCTACAAAACGATCTATAAAGTACGTATTCCTTTACTTAAAAAGATCTAGAAAGTATGTGTTATTTTACCTAAAAAACGATCTATAAAGTACGTGTTTCTTTAATTAAAAAACGATCTATAAATTACGTATTTCTTTAATTAAAAAACGATCTATAAAATACGTGTTATTTTACCTAAAAAACGATCTATAAAGTACGTATTCCTTTACTTAAAAAGATCTAGAAAGTATGTGTCATTTTACCTAAAAAACGATCTATAAAGTACGTGTTTCTTTAATTAAAAAACGATCTATAAATTACGTATTTCTTTAATTAAAAAACGATCTATAAATTACATGTTTCTTTAATTAAAAAACGATCTATAAATTTAGTATTTCTTTAATTAAAAAACGATCTATAAATTTAGTATTTCTTTAATTAAAAAACGATCTATAAAGTACGTGTTTCTGGTTCGAAATGAACATTTTAAACAAAAAAGTGTCTTCAGAAAAATGACATAAGTATTATTTGAGAATAAGCCTGATTAAAATATTCATACTGTATTACTTCACTCATGTTTTAAGCTTGCTAAAGTTTCACCCAGGGACATATATATGTATATATATAAAAGGAAACCTTTTCTTAATTTAAAGTCGCCTTTACAATATTTTGCATGGACTGTTTCTCACTTGACGTAGGAGTGAGTGAGTGTAGAAGGATTTCTAAACGGAAGTATATTAAAGCGAAAAGAGTAACCCATTATTCAGGAGTTAAGGTTTCAGGGAAGACAGAAACAACAGAAAAGCTGATATCTCTTTATTCCACCTTGGAGCTTTAGGAGGCGTATGATAGTTGGCGTATATTCATCATTAAATAGTTAACCCGCCAATCCAGCGGCCCGACTCAAATAAATAATGGATAATTGCCCACAAACACAACACAACACAAATAAAATGTTTATAGAGGAGATGAAAAACCCGAGTTCATAACAGTTTATTTAGAAATACTGAAAAAAAAGTCGGAAAGTTCACGATACTTTTAATCCAATGTGTTTATAATGTTGTACCAACTTCAGGCAGAGGGAAAAAATCTAAAAAGAGATCATTCGTTGTAATGAAATATTCGAACATATTTATAAAGACTACTGCAAAGTTTTATGTAGTTGGAAATTAAGAGGTGTGAAAATTATCAGAAAATTAAACTAAAAAACAACAACTAATACTACAAGGTGTAATAAAAGTAATGACCACATAGTCATCAATTATTAATATCTAGTGATCATTTTTTTTGTTTACTTGTTGTTAAGCGCAACACTTCACAATGGGCTATATGTGCATGGACATCCGGTTTTTAGCCTTATAAGCCCGCAGACTTACCGCTTTACCATTGAAGGAAGGGGTGGGTGGGTTAAAATGAGAAATATTCCAGTTGGCGTTCAGCGACTTCCAGACACTGTTCAGCACCTTGGGTACTATAATCCCACATCATTCTCTTTACTTACAAAATATACCTTAAGTAAAAAAAAAAAAAGGGGCAAAGGTCTTATTTAATAAAGCTTAATTTATTTGGGATATTCGCGCAAAGCTACACATGGGCTATCTGCGTATAGTTGTCTCTAAGTTATAACATATAAAGCAAGATGTAATGTAACTTTTTCATTACATTTCAGCCCATTACATTGAGCTACTCTAATCGAATAGTGACACCTAACTGTCGTTTTTATAACACTAAAATGAAGTTACACTTTTTTATACTCCTGTAACAGATTCCTGAAAACTAAATGAAATAAACTGTGAGATATAACGGCAGCCATCTCTAACACAGAGGGGAAGAATGTAAATATGTCTAATAGAGTTTGTGTTCGTTTGTTCACAAAAAGCTACTACTAAAGGACTAGCTGTCCCTGACTTCGAGCTGATAAAAGGAAATAAGTCAACAGCATCCATCGCCAACTCCTGTTTGAATGAACACTGTTATTTGACTGCCACTCTTATAACACACTCACGGCTCAAAAACAAAAATCACATTTTGTTTGTAATAGTGGGACGCATACGAAAGATTCCTAAAGATTGGTTGTTGTTACGGGTATCGAAACCCGATTTTTAGCATCGTAAGTCTGCGGACTTACCGCTGAGGCAGCGGAAGGCAGTCCATAGTAAAATGGTGTCGAAGAAATGTGTGTGTATCAACAAGTAGTATACAGAAACACACCTATAAATGGTGTTTTAACATCAGATGAATATAAACACATTTTGTGAAGCAATGATAAATAAAAGATACTGTCAGAATTTAACGGAAGCTTATAGTTATTGGATTTAAAAGTACGATAATGTTAATACTGGTATGTAATTATACAGTTAGTATCGGTTCTCTTAAAGTTAGGACTTTTCATTTGCACCATGCCTATTTCTTATGAAGTCTATATCCCTTCCACCCATAAATTCGGGTGTGTTACGTCCCACCCAACTTACGTGTTCAACTGAGTTTATGGATCCGTCGTTATCACCTCCCAGCGGCATGTCTGTGGATTTACAACGCTAAATCCGGGTTTCGATACCCGTGGTGGGTAGAGCACAGATAGCCCATTGTGTAGCTTTGTACTTAATAACAAACAAACAAACGTTATCATCTAAACTAGGGATTGAAAATCGAACAATCACGTTCATTTTATTTGAAAAATACTTCAACTTGCGAGTTTAAAATACTTTAGATATGGAAAAAA
>NW_013667454.1:14856-20512 GCF_000517525.1 Limulus polyphemus
CCATATTTTCACCTTCTTTTTTTTTTTTTTGTATTGCAGCTTCATAAACATTTATCAGCTGTATATAGAGTATGGCTACTTAATATTAAGAAATTGTGTCTAAAGTATTGACATGTAGAGTATGGCTACTTAATATTAAGAAATTGTGTCTAAAGTATTGACATGTAGAGCATGGCTACTTAATATTAAGAAATTGTGTCTAAAGTATTGACCCTTTGGACATGTAGAGTATGGCTACTTAATATTAAGAAATTGTGTCTGAAGATTGACCCTTTGGACATGCAGAGCATGGCTACTTAATATTGAGAAATTGTCTAAAGTATTGACCCTTTGGACATGTAGAGTATGGCTACTTAATATAAAGCAATTGTGTCTAAAGATTGACCCTTGAGACATGTAGAGCATGGCTACTTAATATTGAGAAATTGTGTCCAAAGATTGACCCTTTGGACATGTAGAACATGGCTACTTAATATTAAGAAATTGTGTCTAAAGTACTGACCCTTTGGATTGATAACATTTAGTTGATATATCAATTCGCTAAGACCTAAAACTTTATATATATTTCAATACTAACTTTGTACCTCTGGGAGTTCAAGTGGTAACTTACATTTCCATAGAGTAATTGACTGTGTGTGAAGTCAGACCATTGTAATGGTTCAACCACGTATTGTGACTGTGCGTGGAGTCAGACCATTGTAATGGTCCAACCACGTATTGTGGCTGTGCGGGACCATTACAATGGTCTGACTCCACACAGTCACAATACGTGGTTCGGGACCATTACAATGGTCTGACTCCACGAACTAGTGTTAAAAACGAACTTGTGTTAAAAAATATAACACACTAAGTGTATTATGAAATTACCAAGAAAATGTCCGTACTTTCTCCAGCAATTATATTTAAAAAAAAACAGAATCACAAAAACTTTTATAGAAAGTTACTCGGTTATGGCTTGGAAGTTATTGAAGAATAAAAACGCTGTATACTTAAACCCAGATGGTAAATTTTTCTCTTGCTGTTGCTAGGTGCAACCACTGGAAGATATCGGGGCGAACAAACTGATTATTAACTTTTTTTTGTGGAGGCGGGGGGGACTAGGCTTTTAAAGACAAATTACAGTTTATTCCTTAACCATATCATACTTTGGCTTGTTTGTTGTTGAGCACGGCGCTACGTTAGGCTATATGTGCTTTACCCACCGCGGGTATCAAAACCCAATTTTTAGCGCTAAAATCCCTCAGACGTACGGATGAACGAGCCACCATGGGGGGGGGGCGTACATCGAAGTTTATTGATGTGTTTAAATTACGCTGTCTTCATTTTCATGCTGTACTTTCTTAGTACTGTGTCCATTGGCTTTTTAAGATACACTTTTTCTAAACTATTTATTTGCTAACTGTTTGCGAGTTCATGACTTTCCTGATTATAGCCTCTAGTAATATACAAATCACTTACACAAAATAAAAATATTATCAACATTGCCATCAATCCCATTAATTACTACCGAAGCCCCTTTGAGCGAGGTCTGGCATGACCTGATAATTAGGGCGCTCTACTCGCAATCTGCGGGTTAGAAACCCATCACCGAACATGCCTTTTCAGCCGTTATAATACGACGGCCAATCCGACTATTCGAATACAGTAGTACAAGAATTGGCGGTGTTGACTAGGTGCCTCTCCTGTAAGTTAGGGATAGATACCGTAGATAGTCGTGGAACAGGTTTACGTGAAATTTACCAAAGATACAAACACTCTGACTGAATTCACCCAAAAGCTTTGGTCATTGTTTTATCAAGCAGAAGTTACAAAAGTATACTCAATATAATGAATATGTGGACCCCACCGGCACAGTGAAAGGAATAAAAAACAAATTTGTAATTTGAGGGGGGGGGGATGGGAAATAGGTTTTAAAATACCTGTAAGTGTTCTGAAATATTGAATGGGCATATAACAATGAAAAGGTACATGTACAAGCTGCAATCAAAGAACACTGTTTTCGCACCAATACCGTTGTATGATTTTGCAAATGTCGAAAAAAAAAAAACACAAAAAAAACAAGCGTATTCGTTGTTAACTGTTTATACGAAAAGAGTTTCGAGTTGGATAAATTCCCGTCGAAGTTTATAACGTAGTTTTAATTTTCCTTCGGTGTCGGAACACACAAAACCCTCTGGGCCGTTAGCTCACGTACCTCTACGTTAATTAACAGGGATAGTGGTTAAAGATAATTACATCAGCACGAGCCTCTCGTGATCTCGCCTTAGAGCTTATAGTACAAATTGTAATTGCACTCGTGAGTCACGTGAGTCCGAAGAAGACTTGGAGATACTTGAAATCATGAACGGTAAAGCATAAATATTCCTAGCACATACACTTACGTTACATCTATGTGTGCATATATTTCCTGAATTAGTTCAATTATACTAATTATACTACTAGGCTGTCTCTACACTTTCGTTCATGAACGATGAGACAGGTGAAGATGCAACTCCTCTGAATTCGACAAGGTAATTAATTACCGTCTTGAATTTAAATTGCCAATTTGATTGAATTGAACTGATCGTTTTTTATCCATAAGAGCAAACAAGAATCGCTATAAATCCTATGAGGGCTAGTTTTTAATTCACCATTACAACTTGTGTAAAACAACACGCACAAAAACTCGTCAAACAAGTTTTCCTATAAATCCTACAAAATGATAACAGTCACACTGGAAGATCCCACAACTCTTAATTACTGCAATCACTCCTATGTGTACAACCATTTTACTTTGAAGTTACAACATTCTAATTTACATTAAACCAAAGTGGTTTGCGCCCGGAGTGTAAATCCGATGATTCAATGTTCGCAATCCACTGCCGCATAAATAAATGAAGGTCAAATACCACTGTTCATTCTACAAAAGTAGCACAACAGTTCCGTTGACTAGCTGCTTTTCCTCTTTTGTATCGGTTCAAAATTAGGGGCAGTATTGTTGACTAGCTGCCTTCCCTCTTGTTTATCAGTTCAAAATTAGGAACAGTGCTGTTGACCAACTTCATTCCCTCTTGTACGTCCGTTCAAAATTAGGGTGACAAACAGTACTTGGACGCAAAATTCATGAACAAACATTAAAATCGCACCAAACTAACCAGACCAATTTCAAACAGAGTAACCCCAATTCATTTCAGTATAATCAGGCTTAGCACCCTATAACTGAAATAATGTAACAATATACACGGACATCACCGGCAGTGACGATATAAAAAACAAATTGGTAATCTGGGGGTTAATTAGGTTTTAAAGATAAATGTCCAAATTATTATGATACATTGAATGAGCATACAAAATGTAAAGTTACACTGATAACGTGTAATCAAGGAATAATCTAATGTTACTTTCGCTAACCAATCAACCAAATCTTTACAGGTATTTAAGTTTCAATCTTTCAAATCCCAAACAAAATTTGAGGCCTAAAAATAACCCGGAGTGGTCAGAAACTTGTTGTTTCTCTTCGACTTTTTAAAATATCGCATAAGTAAGAAAATAATAATATTATTCATATTTATATAAAATACCGGATATTTTAAAAACAATATTATAAATTAGCATAAAACTTTTTTGTGTGATTAAACAAATCAAATTAACTAGCATTAAGATTTCAGTACATTGAGAAATAACACAGTTCATAATATGACGTACTGAATTTGTAGGTGGAGTAAGTGTTTCAGTATCTTTTGAAGAATGTTTTTAATTGACACGGAAACAACCATTTGAAATTATGCTTCAGATTTTTTATCTACAGCAATTTACACGATTCTCGTGTCAGAACTGATGTTGTTTTAAGCCACTTAGCTGCACGATGGGCTATTTGCTCTATGCCTACACAGGGGTCAAACCCCAAATATTAACGTTATAATCTCTTATCGAGTTTAACTTTGGGCCACCCCGATGCTATATTAGAATTAAATCAAAAACCATATTAATACATTTGTGAAACTTGCACGTTCATATGAAAACAAAATTTGTTATTCATACATTATTACACATATCCTAAATACCTTTACGTGATATACTACACGCAGCTAAATACTGTGTAACAGAAACATAACTTGAAAATAAAGGTACAAAATAAAACACAAATCAAAAATTAATTTGTTTATCGCTCTTTCACACAAGTATATCGGGTAAAAATGTAAATGTAGGGTTAGTAACAAAGTTAAAAAAAAACTAACTATTTTCTGGAATATAAGATATCAAATGAAACGATATTTAATTCATGTGGTATCTGTTGGAAGTTTGATAGACTATCTACTTTATCTGGGGAAATTACATTCACTATATACATAAAAATAGAAGCACGAAGTTAGTTACGAAAGACACTACGTACATGGGTGAGGGCTAAAGTGTGCAT
This sequence comes from Limulus polyphemus, assembly GCF_000517525.1. Classification (NCBI taxonomy): domain Eukaryota; kingdom Metazoa; phylum Arthropoda; class Merostomata; order Xiphosura; family Limulidae; genus Limulus; species Limulus polyphemus. Next base: position 19,253 of record NW_013667454.1, read on the forward strand.
GTCACGAATTGTTACAGAAATCCATTCAAAACAGTATTATGTATTTGATATCATAGCTACGAAATATTCATTTTACCCTACTTTGCTGATGAAGCAACAATTCATGGTAGAGCAAACTAAATACCAGATACATTGTAGAGGGCTACTGAAAACAACTTCAGACATGCACTTTGGAGGTTCTAGAGCAACCCAAATACCAAATACAGTGTACAGAGCTACTGAAAACAACTTCAGACATGCACTTTGGAGGTTCTAGGGCAAACTAAATAACAGATACAGTGTACAGGGCTACTAAAACAACTTCAGACATGCACTTTGGAGGTTCTAGAGCAAATTAAATACCAGATACAGTGTACAGAGCTACTGAAAACAACTTCAGACATGCACTTTGGAGGTTCTAGAGCAAACTAAATAACAAATACAGTGTACAGGGCTACTAAAAACAACTTCAGACATGCACTTTGGAGGTTCTTGAGCAAACTAAATACCAGATACAGTATACAGGGCTACTGAAAACAGCTTCAGACATGCACTTTGGAGGTTCTAGAGCAAACCAAATAACAGATACAGTGTACAGGGCTACTAAAAACAGCTTCAGACATGCCCTTTGGGGGTTCTAGGGCAAACTAAATACCAGATACAGGGCTACTGAAAACAACTTCAGACATGCACTTTGGAGGTTCTTGAGCAAACTAAATACCAGTTACAGTGTACAGGGCTACTGAAAACAACTTCAGACATGCAATTTGGAGGATCTAGAGCAAACTAAATACCAGATACAGTGTATACGGCTACTGAAAACAACTTCAGACATGCATTTTGGAGGTTCTAGAGCAAACTAAATAACAGATACAATGTACAGGGCTACTGTAAACAACTTCAGACATGCACTTTGGAGGTTCTATAGGTTATGCAAGTGCAATATACAAACTATGAGTATTTTTATTGTTCATATGAACATCACCTTGCACTTCAAATTGTCCGAGTCAGAATGACATCGTCAATTCACAGACATATATCGAGTACAAATACTTTTGTAACACGTTTGATTTTTTGTGTAATCTGTAGATTTTTTGACCTTGCCACATTTCATGTAGATACACATAGTAAATTTGGAATTACAGTCATCATTCCTTCTCCAATATGTGGTTGGACCTTGCCACATTTCATGTAGATACACATAGTAAATTTGGAATCACAGTCATCATTCCTTCTCCAATATGTGATTTTTTCAATACGTTGTAGTAATTGATAGATATA
>NW_013667454.1:21512-25373 GCF_000517525.1 Limulus polyphemus
GTTCCATTCAACAAAACTTTGTTATACGAATGTGCACATTCAATCCTGAATCATAATTGGAATTTTAGTACAATTGTACACAATTACCTATTGCATACCAGATGACACATACAACCTTCTTAGGTGTGTGTCTATACATATGTGTGTCTGTGTATATATATATAATATATACACACACACACATACAAATTAAATGTTTGAAGCTCAGTATATGGTGGTATCAGATAACACATACAACCTTCTCAGGTGTGTGTATCAAGTCATACATATACACAAACAGACAGACACACACATGCACCTCAGATAACACATACAACCTTCACGGGTGTTTGTAAATTCATACATATACACAAACAGACACACATGCACCTCAGAAGATTTTATGTGTCATCTAAAGCACCTGATATATACATCCTACATGCTTGAAGCTCAGCACAAGGTGTTGACGACCACAATCTCATCACATTTCTTGTACAATAGCACTGTCAAGTTTCATGAGGTTTTTGTCAATGAGAGATTGGTACACTAAAGTCATTTCTTGTTCAAGGTTCTTAGTGTATAGATGGATCTCTAATGGTGGACCTGGATCCTGTAACAAAGAACACAATGGGACACTGAATTAGAACATAATGGGACACTGAATTAGAACATAATGGGACACTGAATTAGAACATAATAGAACACTGAATTAGAACATAATAGGACACTGAATTAGAATGCTAAGATTTCCTTCCAGGTCATTTTTGAAATATTTTACACATTTACTATCACTATACCCGACACGAATATGTCCCGAGAGCTTTCAGGTGATATCGGGTTTTTCCACTTCCTGGTCAAAACTGTTTGATATTACACCAAGTTTGGAGGAAAGGTTTCTGGTCAATCAACCAAATAATAGACTAGGTTTTGGATCATCTAAGTTACATATTTCAAAAATCGTCAGTTGGCTAACTACTAAAAACATGGCTGAAAACAGTATTATATAAGTGAATCAACTGAATTGCTAGTAAAATAATAGTATAAAATAATAAAATAAATAGTAAAATAGGTATCCTAGCTTGGTGTTTTATTACAAAATTATTGGCTTGGTTTGTTTTGAATTTCGCGCAAAGCTACATGAGAGCTATTTGCGCTAGCCGTCCCTAATTTTGCAGTGTAAGACTAGAGGGAAGGCAGCTAGCCATCACCACCCACCGCCAACTCTTGGGCTACTCTTTTACCAACAAATAGTGGGATTGACCGTCACATTATAATGCCCCCATGGCTGAGAGGGCGAGCATGTTTGGTATGACGGGGATTCGAACCAGTGACCCTCAGATTGCGAGTCGAGTGCCCTAACCACCTGGCCATGTTGGGCCACAAAATTATTGGAGATCAAAACGTTATGTCACAATACCTAGGTGTTAATTAATAAGTTTAAAGAAATGAAAAAAAAAAAAACTTACACAAACTTTAGCCCAGAATTTCAAGCTGTTGTTAAACAGAATGTCAACCATCTCTACAAGTGCTTCCTGAGACCAACTGTCTGACACTGGGCTTAATCTGTTTAGCTTACAGTGGAGTGCTTGAACAGGGAACATAAAATACTGGATGGGAAGCTCTCGTAGTCGATTAAAACTGTAAAATCAAGTTGAATAAATAGAGTTGTTTAAACATTTGTTTAACAACAAGTAAAAGTTTGGAATGGTCTATTCTTCTATTGGGGAGTGTGCCTGTGAGCCAGACTAGTTTCAGAGAATTCCACTTCTCATCAGTAACCATCGACACTACTGCCAATAAAATATCAGACCAAACCTTTATATTAGTGAGGTATCAAAATTCGAAGTGGTGTATTTAAATGTTTTACACTCACAAAAAAAACAACCTGTCATTGTATAGGTATTTGAAGAACTTGTAGCATTTCGCCACAATTTAACTTGTTGTTAAACAAATGTTTAAACAACTCTATTTATTCAATTATATACAAGCTGCCTAGTGTCGGCTAACAATACGAAGAATTAAATTGTGGCGAAATGCTACAAGTTCTTCAAATATGTATAGAATGATAAGTTTCTTCCTTGTGAGTGTAAAATACTTAAATGCACCAGTTCGATGTAAAATCAAGTGATTATTAATAAGCATAAAGGCTTAATTTTCAACATAAAATTTAGAGTTCTAATAGTAAAATAAAATAATGATTTTTCTTTTTATATTGTTGTGGGTTCAACAATATAATGTATTTAAATGCACACTCATCACGTGGATGCTTATATTACTTGCAATCCTGAACAATAAATAACATTTAATATCAAAACATTTCAGTGGGTCATGTAAAAAAAAAAAGGTTTAATCTGTAACAACAGAAATTATCTTTCAGTTCCAAGATGCTCATTTTAAATGCACTAATGACAATAACAAACTGTTTATTATGTAAAATAGCCTTAATTGTCAGGTTATTTATTAAACTGAAGTTCAGTTTATAAACATAAACTTTAAACTAGAAAAATAAATATTCAATAACAAGCTGTGCTTAACAAAAACACTCCCAAAAAGTATTTTAGAATCTCTATGCTCTATAAAAGGCTAATTTAAGGCATCTTATGTTATAAATCATGATTACAAGGAACCCATTTGAGTAATAACATGATTGTAGCAAATAAAAACTGGAATATTATCCCTCAATATTGAAAACACACAGCACAGTGGCAAAAATGTTCTATAAACGTTTTACACCTGACCTAACTTATCTCGTCAATAGTTGATCATACTAAATGTGATGAAAATTATTATAACTTGCTTTACATACATTCAAGGCATTACTTCTAAAATGTTAGGAATTTTCTGCCAAATAGTTTATTTTTGTATCATTCTGTTGAAATAGAATTTTCCACTAAATATGTTTGGTCAAGTTGCAAAATAATATCAGATTTTTTACAGACGTTAAAGATTTTTTTTACTTTTCTTTAGGAATGATTTCTGAATTCCCGTAGTCTATGTACAATACTTCGACTTCCAAGCTGCTCACTGCCTTGATCAAACCTCGATACCATCTGTCATCATATGAATACATGGCACAACATGCCTGCCCTAATATCATGATAAACAATATAATTAGTGATCAAAAAAAAAAACAACATATAAGACATCACGTTAAAAACAACAACAAGGGAATAAAGAGTAAATAAAAGTTAAGAAACTACAAATACACACATACAGAAGTCAAACACAACACTGTAAAACAATACAAATGCTAAAAGTATTCAATTGAAATACTCTAAAAATAAAAATTAAATGTCAAACTAAAAATATGCAACACTCATTAAAACTACATCATAAGTTACAATGAGAATTTAACCTGCTATCACACTTCACATTTGTTTGTGTGTTAAACAACAAAGGTTCTGGAGTTGAACACTCTTACTTCCAGGCAACAGTCTAAATATACCATGGAATTATTTTTGTAGGTTTCTCAATCAAAAAAGGTTAGTTTAGGTAAAGTACCCATTTATAACTTACAAAAATATATTTCATGCAAACATATTTTTTATGTAACGTAGACCTTTTTTTAAAGTAAGAAATTCAAACAAAACATTTTTTCATTCATATTTTCATAGTGCTGCAACATAGGGTTAAATATAGTAAACATACAGATAAGACGTATATCCACTAAAACAAGATTTAATTCCAAAAAAATCAATATATATATACGTATAGCATAGTGCAACTCTAGTATCAATGCTTTGTTCTATATAAGGATCAATACTAATGTATACAGAATTATAAACTATATCATCGGAATAATATCATTAAACTATATCATCTTAACGTATACAGAATTATAAACTATATCATCGGAATAATATCATTAAACTACATCATCTT
>NW_013667454.1:25395-33983 GCF_000517525.1 Limulus polyphemus
GTGTGTGTGTGTGTGTGTATGTATGTGTATATATAATGATGTGAAATTTTTTTTCCCACCTTGTTCTAAATCTCTAAGGACAGGAAAACTTTCTCCATTTTCACCAAGTTCTTCCATCATCACTAGGAATCCATCAAACTCTTGATTTATTAGTTTTTCTTCATCTAAAGACGATTCTTCTAATTTAAGTCTTTGGATGTAGATTTCATTAGGCTTTACGCAGTTAGTCACCACCACTGGAAATATTTTTCCTTTTTCTGGAATTTTTGGATATAAGTATGGAGAAACCATTTCTACCTTAATCTGTAAAATAAAGGGTTATAGAATGAAAATGCAAGACTTTAAACAACCATACAAAAATGAAGCTACCCATGTTTTGAGCTAACCTGCCAACAGGGGGTGTTTCTCTCTCTCTGCACATAGGTTTTTACATTAATTGATATAACAGATTGGAGATAGGTACACTCGTAAAACAAGAAATTCAATTTAAACGAATATGAGATCAATTAAAACAAATTTTTTTATACTATACACTTTGCCATACAATGAACAGTTGTAGTCCTACTGTGAAGTAAGTTTAATATTGATACTTGATCATATAATATTAATTCCACTCAGAGCTCGATTGATTAAAAATGAATTAAAAATACAGCCTAATAATCCATAAATATGTTTCAATGAACAGTCTTTAATAACAAGATAATTATCATAAGCTTTCTAAATATTTTTTCTAATATTACAAGCATAACAAAATAATTATTTCCAAGTTAAAAAAACAAAAACACCTTAATACTGGATAACAGTTTTGAATCTAAGTCAATAACTCTACCTCCAAATTAGATCAAAATTTAAGCTTAATAATAACTTTAACAGAGACCTCGTCACTTCCACTAGGTGTTACAGTCGATAACATTTCATCATCAACTACCAGAGTGTTGCATGTAGTTCTTCCTGAAAATTCAACTTTCTTGGCAAAACCCATTTCTATTAGAATATCCTCTAGTACAAGACCTCCTGGCAATGCAAGAGAAATTCTCAGAGGTTTCTCTGGTTCAGGCAGCGTCTGAGTTAGAGAGTGAAGGTACGTGAAACAGAAAAGTTGCAATTTGTTTATTAAAGTTGAATTTTATTAATCATATTAAACTTTATTCAAAAGTTTAACTCAAAACAATTTGATGACATTACTACTTAAAAAAACCTCAGAAGAAACACTACACTTTTCTACACTATGTTTCAATTAAAATTAACATAAACCAATTACAATATGCCAAACTGTGAACAATGGTGTGATGACACCTTGCTATGTTGTATGTAAAGTAATACAACTGTTACAAAATCAAATTAGGTGTTTCTACTCACTTTTGTTTAATTCTTTTGAAGAACTGGTACAGTTAGCAGTTTGAAAGCCAGCAAACTTTAGAATTACTAGTATGTAATATATATATAGTTACAGATGTAAAAATACCAGAAGAAAAGTTCAGCTATTTGGTAGGCTGTTAGGTACATGTGCATCTTTTGTGTGTTATATATACACACATTTAATTTTAAAAGGCTCTGCTATATGCACATGCATGCATATCCATGGCTTATCTAAATATACTTCAATTTTTTTCTTGGCATTTTTTTGTGAAACTTTCATTCAGCCTTATAGTTTCATGAGAAAAAAAAAAAAGACTGACATTACATGCTCCTTCCCTACTAATTAAGACCAAACATGTCACCTGATTTCAGTACATCAACATGAGAGGAGGACACATGATACTTGTACACCTTCCCACTGGGGTTCAACATTAATATGTTTATAAAATAAAGGGATCGGAACATAATAGTTCTAATGATAAATTTACTAAAACAGAATACACAAACAGTATGTAACTTAAGGTAATTTTTAGATAACAGGAAAATGATTCCTCAGTGTCTCTTTTGATAAGTGTTGCCAAGATAAACTTTGTAAAAAAACACTACAGTTTTCTATTCTTTGCACTTTTTCAATCAATGCCAGTCCATTTAATCATTATAAAATACATAGGTTATAAGCAGAGTTTAGATTTGGATTTTAAATACTTTATTCTGCATAAATCTGACTCCAAATGTAGACTACAGATTCTTTACCTTGATTTTCATTGTACACATTTTTTCCACAATAGTTTCATGAATAAAGTCCAAAACATTCACTGGCCATTGAGAGTCATCTGTTGTCTGTAAGTTTAATATTTGAAATAAATTAATAAGATAGCTCTTAGATATTTTAAATAACATAACTTTTTATATAAATTAAATATTTACCCTAAAGAGATAAGGTTTACTTAAAACACTGTTAAGCAGGTTTCAAAAAACACAATACAGACCAAGCAAATTTTTTGTTTCTTACTACAGTAGTCAATTAAGAACTTCACACTTTACAGTGCTCATTGTTTAAACGAAATGATACAATACCATCCAAAAGTCAGAATATCCTTCCTAAACTGTTCCTAAAAAACTAATATATGACTCACAATGAGTGCTTATATTTGTTAATTATTTACTCTAACTGTGTGTGGCTAGTACTCATGATTATCGAGGTATAAATAACAGGTCATTTGGGCTATAGATTAGTATGTCAGAAAACAAAGTGGTGATCCTGCCATTTAGGTTCTTTTGCAAGTTTCACAGAAGCTACACTAAAGACAAGATCTCATTTACCAAGATTTACAGGACCATTTACAAAATTTATATTTTAAAATGTATTATACCAATATGAAGATTTTGTTTAAGAAATTTCATAAAAAGAATAAGGAACTTTAATCTGAAACAATGTCTTAGTTTGTTATTAGTGCTCAGGAAAATCATTCTTCCAGAGCCAGTGCTTGGAAACTTCATACCTCTCTGGGACCTGTACAGCAAAACTGGGAGACTGGATATTAACCAGAAGATGTCCAAGGCTGACAAATTTACTGCTTTACCCAAACATACACAGAAATAGACTGAGAGCATTAATGTTCATGTATTCAAGAAAAAGATGAATGAATGTAGGGGGTTTTATTGGAGAAAGCTGTCTCTCACAAGCTCCTGAAACAAGTAGAAGATACTATTTTGCTAGAAACCACTGAAATTGGATGCTCAGTGGAAGAGATAAATATTCCTTGATGAGAACAAAACTGAAATATTCAGTAATTCTTCCTGTAAGAAGAAGAGTAAGAAGTAGAAACAAGAATTTGTAGTCAGCATAATGGTCTAGGTTCCTTCTCTGCTGCTAGTGTCAGAGATGTCGTAAAAATACACAGATTCACAAAGGATGACTAACATTCTATTCCAGTACACCAAGCCATCCTAAATGGAATACCACTAATTGGTAGAGGGTTATTCTCCAGCAGGAAGATGATTCAAAGCACATTACATTTGTTAATAGAAGGTACCTAGAGTGGGAGAGAAACATTCAGCTAATGGAGTAGCCATCCCAAAGCTCCGACATGAACCCGATGGAAAAACCTCTGATGCTATTTGAAGGTTAGAGTGTACAAGATATCACTTCCACATCTGAGGGATGTAGTTCAGGAAGAATACTAATGCCTACTTCCAGCAATTACTGCCCCAAATAATTTAGATACTCAAGCAAGCCAAATAAGTTTTCACACTGATTACTAAATATTTGCAAAGATTAAATACAGACTTAACATGGAACCTGTGGTCTGGTGCAAATTATTCTCAATGCACAAAAATATATTACAGTATTTAAACTTTTGGTGGGTATTGTGTATTCATTCACTTTACTATGATAAACAATACTTGAAAATTACATTAACACATAGAGAAGTATTACATACAATCAGGAAAACTTCTCAAGTTGCTTGTAAAAAATATTGGTTATTATTTTCAATAAACAAATATATAACACTACATGTATTACTTCACGATATATTTAAATACATACCTTTTATTCTGTTTTAATAAGCTGCATCAAATATTCAAATCAAATGTATTATTCCTACTTAGAATTCTTTTTTTTTTTTTGTAAACATTTCTGTTCTAACTATTCTATAAACAGTGATGAAAGAAAATTCATCTGTGTACAATGCCCATCCATCTTTCATATCCTGATTGTATTAATTAAAGTTGCTCTAAAAACAAATAAAAATGAATAAGCCTAAGGCCCATTTAAACAAATTTTGTTTTAATTACTTAATTTGTTTGCCACGTTAAGCCTGAAATAGTCACAAATTGTAAACTATAAGATCATGCAAATGTCATGCACCACCACAATTTGATTTTTCTAAGTCCTGCCTTTACAGCTGTTTAAAGAAGTGCAATGTTAATAAGACCCATTACAAAATGCTCTGTGGTATCAGGAATATTTATTTTTATTATTTCCTTTATTACAGAGGATTTTCTCCCTGGTGCACTGAATTTGGTGATCACTAGTCTCCGAGAGCTCCAGAAAAAGTTTATGAGGTGCCCTGAGGTATAACAGTGCCCCAGAAGATGGCATAACAGGTCACATTATGACAACTGTTATAGTTTATGACCTGTAGCATTTTGAAGCAACTGGATGTTTTAGAGGGAATTTTACAATTGCTTCAGTATTTTATTTTGATGTTTAACAGTTTAAGAAAGAAACTAAAGAAATTTACGTTTCTAGGTGTGATACACATACATGAAGAAAAGGTGTAAGCAAAGGATGCCTATATTATGAAATTAGGTCAAGAACTGGGCAAAGTACAGTTAACTGGTTAGTTAGTATTGAGAATCACAAGTTAAGAGTTATAAAAGATAAGGCTACAGTGAGGATGCTGAGAAAAACGCTAGTCACGAGTTTGACAGTGATAAGTTACCAATGCCAATCTGGTACCACAGCAAAGGCTACTAAAAAGTTTATGATAGCATCTCAAATCAGCAATTTGATGTAAGATCAGTTACTACAGACCAGAGTAGTAGCACAAGTGAGAAGGCAACAGGAACACTCACCATCACAGTAAACGATTACTTGAGAGTTTTGGATCTTGTTTTCGAAACGCCCGATGAGTTGTAGAAATTATCCAATGAAGTGTCAGAACTACTTGCAGATGGTTAGGAATACTATTTGGAAAGTGAAAAGGATGCAAAGAAAATATAGTATAAAAACTCGTGTGTGGAGCTAAAAATCAGTTCTCCAGGAAGAATCAGAGTTCTCTAGGAAAAATCAAGATTCTCCAAACAGCCATGAATATGAAGGTTTCTAACCCCCAGAGATACAACAGTCTGACCTTGTTGTAAGTATAGAACTGCTAACTCTCTTAGTGAATTAATGTAGATATTAAAGTAATCATATAATGGAAGAAAATGATTATAACATAGTGAATTATTTTATACGTGAACTGTATTGTTCAATAATGTTTAACTTGGAAGTGAGAATTAGACTAAGAGTTAAGGAACTGTTAAATGTTAACTACTGATATTGTAATTATATGCTATGTATAAAGGCTTAATAAATGTTGATGTATATTGTTGAATATCAGTCTCAGAATTTGTTTCTTTAGTCTAACCGTAAATTACCTCGAGTTGGTGACTTGTGACCTCACCACTGCAATACTCAATTAAATAAAATTGGTGTAATTGGCAGTACAGTCGAAGCTCCTGCGACTAGCCCTAAAGGCACTGCCCATTACAATTTGCAGTGTTAAAGTTACTTAGAATATTGTGAACGTCCTTCAAATTTTCAAGTTTGATCACATAAAAAAATTAAGCAATTTGATAACACCATGAGGAAAGTGTACAAAATTAGTGACAAACTAACCAATTACTGTAACAAACAAAACAGTTGTTAATTTTTCTTTTAAGCATAAAAATTCTTAAGCTCCTTTTTTTGATAAAGTTTAAGATTTATTGCTGATAATCGTTAACCAGGTTATGCACTTACAGGTTTGATACCATCAAGTTCACATTCAAGACACTGCCTTGGGATATCCATCATGACTGGCTCCAATCGGATATCTTGGAGGGAGATTACCTCACGGTTGCCATAGTCTACAAACAAAACCTGAAATTGCAAAAAAATTACAAATGCATTCTAAAACCATACAGCAAAAGAATCCAATTATTTAAATATAAAAATATGTTGAATGTGTGTGTATCAAGTGAAAGAAACGTTCAAAGATTCCAGGTATTTTAATAAGTTAATTCACTTATAAAAAGGAAATTAAATTAGTTATATGAAGTGTAACTAAATTATTCATAAATAATTAAACCTTTAAATCCCATTCATTTTGTTAAAAAAATAAAACTAGAGGGAGAAACGTATTCATAAACTTATAATAACAAGAAAAGTGAGAATATGATTTCAGCACATTTATTTTTTAATTACAGTGGTTGAAATTTGGAAATTTTATGACCACAAAAACCACATCTAAAGATTCTTGAGCCCCTAAATTCCCACAGCAATTTAAGATAGCTCCAAAAAAAACAAGTTCAAGCCTCGAACAAATATTATTTTGCAGGAGAGAACATGGAATCAGAGACAGTCTTGACAATTATATAGAATATGGATAATTAAACATGATGTACCAAAGTGAAAAATATTTTCCTGAACATCCATAACATCAAAAAATTTCTAAAGTTTTGACTGTTTATACTTAGGTTTTTACTAATGCACAGTTAAAATATTTTTTAATGCTCTAAATTTGGTTAACTTCTTTTCTTCATCTTTAAGTGACACGGTAATTACCATAATCTAAAATAATACCACAATACGGCCATCTTGCACAGAAGCAATACAAACTTAATTATACTCAAATATAAATGAGAAGTATAGTCATAAATGATAAAGAAGAAGAAGAAAAGGTAACATGGTGAAGGGCAATGCAAGAAATGTAGTGAAAAGTAATAAATAACAAAAGTATAGCTACACATCAGGCACAAACTAGTTCTATTGATTTCTAACCTACATACAGTTTACCATCTCTTGCTCAGATACAACTAGAACTGACTTGCATTAACAATTTAAATAAACTATTATATACTGACAATTACTATTAAAGTTACTAGCCTATACTATAATTTCATATCTATATCTATTAAAAAATACTTGGTACTTTTGACTAGAACAATCCAGGTAATTCCCGCTTGGAAATTTCTCTTGAATTATTTTCAAAACTTGTGATACACAACAAAAATAGTAAAAGCTTCTGCTCTATATGCTTACTAATGAAACTGAACTTTGTAATTAGTGTATGAAAGATATAAATGCTAAAGCAAAACAATTTATTCGAAGACTTAGCTCTCAGACAGATCACAGCACAATGTTTTGTGTCTCTGAAAAAGGGTTGTCTTCTGTATTGCAAACTAAGGCTTCAAATAAACTTAATATTCATAAAGTGAGCAACACAAACAATCAGCTGGGTAAAAGAATCATAATACACTAACCTCTATACTATTGTCCAATACTTTGGTCACTTCTGCCCTGTACCAGTTCTTATCTAAACAGAACTTGGCTATGCATGCCTCCCCAATTTCTGGGAAAGTTGATGGAGGCACAAACTCAGAGTTTTGAAACTTGACTTGTAAAGCATTCTTGATAACATGCAAAGTGTCTGACCCTAGGAAAAAAAATACATTTGAAGCTTTGACTATACATACATTTCACAAGCAGCATTATCATTAAACCTCGACTAAAAATACATTTCACAAGCAACATTATCATTAAACCTTGACTGTATATACGTTTGACAAGCAGCATTATCATTAAACCTTGACTAAAAATATATTTCACATGTGGAATTATCTGTAAACCTTGACTGTATATATGTTTGACAAGCAGCATTATCTTTAAGCCTTGACTACATAGAAGTATGGATAATAATATTTTTGCAACTGACTGCACACAAATCTAATTAATGGGATTTCCTTCAAACCTTAACTGTACATAAGTCTTGTTAGTAGCATTTGTTTATGTGACAGTAAGGAAGTTTAAAGATTAAACCAGATTACCTTTCCACCTTGATTGTAAAGCAAGTTGCACTGGTGAAATTCTTTTAAATTTCTAATGTATAAAATGCAGAGTTACCTATAAGGTTGCAATGTACAACAATTTTAAATAATGATATTTAGTGGTGGTTAGTGTTATAACTTTTAAAACTGAATGTAATGTAGATCTGGTTATTAATATTACTTTCAAACTTTGACTGTAGAGCAAGCTTAACTAAGATATTATTCTTAAATTGTTGATTAAATTTTTAAATATCAACATTTCTAATTCACAATATCATTTATTTAATGTCTGAGATGGATTCCTGTTAATCAACAAGTCAGTTTGCAACTGTACAGTTCTAGTGCTTGATACCATCTCAGCCATAGCTCTGCACCAGCTGATAAAAAATGGAAAGGGTAATTCAATAATACTTGAATGTAAAAAAACAACTGCACAATACCATTTGATTTTGTGTTTGTTTCACATATTTGTGCAAAGCTACTCAAGAGCTATCTGCTCTAGTTATACTTGATTTTGAACTAATAAAACTGGAGGGAAGGCAGCTAGTCACAGCACTCACCACCATTCTTGTCTGGCTGACCCTTACATTTATACACACCCATAACCTAAGTCATTGATGTTTAATTCTGCATAGGGGTAGATGTAGAAG
>NW_013667454.1:34027-38051 GCF_000517525.1 Limulus polyphemus
CTAGTCAACAGCACTCACCACCAATTCTTGTCTGGCTGACCCTTACATTTATAACACACCCATAAACCTAAAGCATGAATGTTTTAAATTTCTGCAGTAATGAGATGTGAAAGACAGACCATATATAGTCTGGTATTCTCAGCCAACACTATTTGATATTCAAGATAGTTTTAATGAGGTAATCAGAAAAAAAAATCACACTTACCCACACCAACTCTATGTAAAAAAACTGTGCCATTTTCTCCAATCTGTGTTGGTATAACCATCATTTCTCTTTCCTTGGGCATAACAGTTGGTTTCCACTTCATTTTATTAGTTAAGCTGGCTTTATATTTTACTTCAGTTGGATGAAGGGATTCATTTGTGACATTTTGATTTTTTCCTGGGGATATCAAATTGGAGCTACCCACTTGAACACTGCAGTTATCAAAGAACAACTTTAACATGTTACTTTAAAAATAGGTTTCTGTTCTCTCTTATATTCAGATGCTCTTCAAACGAGTATAATCTCATTTGGGGAAAAACCAATAAAAGTAACTTATGTAAAAACATACAGCTTTTTTTGTATGTTAAGTTTATGTAGACCCATCAGCACAGGAGACATAAACTTACATTTAACTATTTCTAATATAATTTCTAAATTATAATATTTTGTCTTTAGAAGGATGTCAAAACATGCTATCACGCTTATATTTCTCATGCACGAAACAAAGTTTTCATGTCCAAAAATCTAAACTAATTTATTGGGCACATAATAAATGTTAGTACATTCTACTAAAAACAGTCTAAGAAAACGTCTATTCACTAATTAGAGAGAATAAAAAAAAACTGGTTCAGAAGGGCAGATGTTGTTGTTGGAAATCTCAATATAGTCACTTACCGATCCAGGAGATATTTTTATTAAAAACTTTTTATGTTGGATGAAAGTGCTCATGCAAAATAAAGGTACTTTTTTTTGTTAAGATGAAATGCTAATCTTGTTAACTGGTGAATGTGGATATTTTTCAGTGAGCTTTATGCTTTATTTTCAGTATATGGTTTTATTTGGTGATAAAAAAACTTGCAAAACTTATTTTTGGAAGAAAAATTAAGATTAATTGTATATTTACAATTTCAAGTAAGAAAAAATAATTTATTTTTGTTCTCAGTGAAAACCAATAATATTATTATTACTGATATTAAATCATCTATAAAATAAAACTGTCAAATTAACTTTATAGATGCTTTAATCTCAGTGAAAACCAATAATATTATTATTACTGATAATAAAGCATCTATAAAATAAAACTGTCAAATTATCTTTATCAGATCTAAAATTAATGCTGGTAAAAACTTAGCATCATCATCATGTTGACAACATTTTAACAGCAGAACCACAGACATGAGAACGGCCTTCAATTTACTCCATGTTCCAGAGAATATCATCTATTAGTAATTAAAAATAAAAACAAAACTAGATAACATAATAGATCTTTTTATTATAAATTCATCAAACTTTCAATGACTACATTAATGCTTACTTGCGAGTTGGAATTGCAAGACCTTTGTCTAAAAGCTGTTGGACAATGCTGGTGTATTCAACAATGCTTGGCTCAAGGGCTCCTCCCACACGGACTTCCTCAACCAGCAAGTCAATCGGAAGAGAACTGTTTTTTATTTCTCCCTGGAAACCCAAATAACATTAACAGCAACACTAATTAAAAAAATAAAAACTTTCACCAAATAATCAAATACTTCAAAGCAACATAAATACTATTCAACAAAAATGGTTTTAGGAGAATTCACTCCCAGTAATTTTATTCCCTGTAATAATTTATTAATGTAAAAAAATATGTTTTAGGGTTCCATAATTGCTGCTGACTACAGTAGCTGAATGACTAAATAGGTTTGTTTTGAATTTCGCACAAAGCTACACGAGGGCTATCTGCACTAGCCGTCCCTAATTTGGCAGTGTAAAACTAGAGGGAAGGCAGCTAGTTATCACCACCCACCACCAACTCTTGGGCTACTCTTTTACCAACGAATAGTGGGATTGGCCGTCTGATTATAACGCCTCCACGGCTGAAAGGGCGAGCACGTTTGGTGGGACGGGGATTCGAACCCGCGACCCTCAGATTGCGAGTCGAGCACCCTAACCACCTGGCCATGCCGGGCCAACTGAATAGGTTATAGGAGAATATGTTCTGATGGTTGCACGTGATCTATTGAAGGGTCTTGCCAAACTTAACAAAAAAAGTTGGCAGCAATAGCTGTAAGACGTAGGATAATTCACTCCCAGTACAACCACATATAGTAATTATTAAAATAAATTTATATGAAGAATAGTTCTTAACGTGCATCACTTTAAATAATTCTTAATAAATGGTACTTTTATTGTTGATTATTTTCGACATTAATAAATTATTACAGGAGTTAAAATTCTGGGATTCAAATTTCCAGTCACAAACAAAAAATGAGGCATGTTAAACCATACCAAATCCCTCAGTCCCCAAAAGATACTCAGGATACTAAATTTATTGGAAGGGATTTTCTACAATCAACCCTGTATTTAATAGTAATTTTTAATACATTATTTAGAAGTTCTTATTTCAATGTTATTATTGAAAGAATAATAATTTTATAGTTTTTGCATTAAAAAAAACATTCTGATGTAAACTTTTGATAAGATATAAAACAATTTTGCAAAATATCAAAAACACATATTCATGTAACATTTGGTTTATGCATGTACTGAAATACTAAGGTTCTTGCTTTTGAACATTTGGACATATGCTATCAAACATCTCCAATAAAAGAGCAGTAAAATGCTGCTATCCTATCTTCTTTATTTCCTGATCAAATGGTGACTGACAAACAACATGCTGCTATCCTATCTTATTTACTTCCTGATCAAATGTTGACTGACAAACAACATGCTGCTCTCCTATCTTCTCTAATTCCTGATACAATGTTAACTGACAAACAACATGCTGCTATCCTATCATCTATACCTCCTGATAGAATGTTAACTGACAAACAACATGTTGCTATCCAATCTTCTATACTGCCTGGTAGAATTCTGACTGACAAACAACATGCTGCTCTCCTATCATCTATACTGCCTGGTAGAATGTTGACTGACAAACAACATGCTGCTATCTTACCTTCTCTACATCCTGATCAAATGTTGACTGACAAACAACATGCTGCTATCCTATCTTCTCTACGTCCTGATCAAATGGTGACTGACAAACAACATGCTGCTATCCTATCTTCTTTACTTCCTGATCAAATGTTGACTGACAAACAACATGCTGCTATCTTATCTTCTCTAATTCCTGATAGAATGTTAACTGACAAACAACATGCTGCTATCCTATCATCTATACCTCCTGATAGAATGTTAACTGACAAACATGCTGCTATCCTATCATCTATACCTCCTGATAGAATGTTAACTGACAAACAACATGCTGCTATCCTATCTTCTCTTCTTCCTGGTAGTATATGAGGAAACAGTTTATCATTCCACTACCACATTTTTTTCCACTGAATTCTCAAGATCCAAAAACAAGCTATTTCAATAATGTTAATATTTTCAAATTCAGACTTACCTTTTTAGTTAGATAAAGAGTTTCATGTGCTGAAAGTAGCTCGCTTAAAGCTTCACATGCCACATTAGACCAGTTGTTGCCACCTGCTGGCCTAACTCCAGCAAAGTGACACTTGATAGCAAAAGTTGGGTCTACGTGAAACTGCTCCACCAAAGGCCGAATGTCATCTGTTGAAACTGTTTCAGTTGTGCCATAATCCAAGAACCGTACCTAAAAAAACTTAAAAGTTCTAAAAACAAAATTTCTAGCAAATGGTTTTCATTGCTACAATGATCCTCCTTTACTACACTCTAAATGTGTTCTTCATATCCTACAACAATCCTCCTTTACTACACTCTAAATGTGTTCTTCATATCCTACAATAATCCTCCTATACTACACTCTAAATGTGTTCTTCATATCCTACAACAATCCTCCTTTACTACACTCTA
>NW_013667454.1:38846-79810 GCF_000517525.1 Limulus polyphemus
ATTAATCCAGTTTGACTGAACTCCATTTATAACAACCCTCTGCTTTCTTCCATCCAACCATTCTTCTCTCCAATTAGCTAACTTATCCCCCACACTTGTACAGATAATTTTTTTACAAGCCTTTTATATGGCACCTTGTCAAAGGCATTCTGAAAATACAGATACACCAAATCCATACCCTTAACCTCATCTACATAAGCACTAATCTTTTCAAAGAATGTCCAAAGATTTGTAAAGGAAGGTTTTCCCTCAGTGAAACTATGTTGACTATTCAATAAAATTGCAAACTTTGTTAAATGACTTTGTAAAGCACCTTTTATCAGATGTTCCAAAAGTTTTCCCACAACTGATGTAAGACTACGGGGTCTATAATTACCGGGACAATTTTATTTATCTCCCTTGAAAAGAGAAGTGATATTAGCTAACTTCCAATTCTTTAGTACCTGCCCACTATTCAAAGACTTACAAAAAATAGTAGCAAGTGGCTCTCATATCCACTCCATAATCTCCTTCAAAACCCTTGGGGAAATATTATCTTATTATTAATTTTTTATGTTTCCCATTTTTTTTAACAAGCTCAGAATAAATGTATTCATATTATCCGACCTAGTTTCCATTTATCAACTGTTCAAAGATGAGGAACACTACTTAAATCTTCATTAGTAAAAACTGTGAGAAAAAGAAAAATTTGATAACCCAGCCAGCTCATAATCATCAGATACGAGCCTTCCTTTATCTTCACTCACGGATCCTAACCACATCTTAGCATTTTGTTTACCCTTAATGTATTTAAAGAAATCCTAACTGTTAATTTTTACATTTCAGCCAACTTTTGTTTCATAAATTCCTTTTAATGTCCTAATTTCGTGTTTGACCAACTTTTTGATCTTATATAATATTCTAAATCTCTCATCATATCAGTCAATTTAAATTTCTTAAATTTGTAATGCTTTTCCTTAATTTTATCTCTTAAACTCTTTGCAAGTCAATCTAGTTTATCACTTGCAGCCACCCTTTTCTTTCTATACTGAATATGTTTATCTTGAACATTTAAAAATTCACCCTTAAAAAGTTTCCACATTTGATCAGTGTCTCCAAATAAGTCAGCTGCCCAATTCACAACGGATAATTCTTGTCGCATCCCTTCTAAATTTGCTTTTTTGAAATTTGTAACCATAATATCATTATTTCTGATCTCCATATGCAGAAAAACATCAAACCTAGTAAATCAACAGTCACTTGCAACCAGATGTTCCCTAATTTCCACCCTCTCAACAAATTCTAAATTTGCTTTTTTGAAATTTGTAACCATAATATCATTATTTCTGATCTCCATATGCAGAAAAACATCAAACCTAGTAAATCAACAGTCACTTGCAACCAGATGTTCCCTAATTTCCACCCTTTCAACAAATTCTATATTAGAAGTTAACTATTTTCTAGTAGGAACCTTGACCAATTGGTGAAGAAAAAGATCTTGAAACGTATCCCCAAACCTTTGTCCCTCATGGTTTGAATCTAGCATTTCCCAATCTATACACCTGAAATTAAAATCACCCATAATTATTACAACAACTGAAATCTTAATCTCATTATAAAGTTTCTCACTAATTTCATCAGTATCATCTGGTGGTCTGTAACTAATTCTTACTAAAAGCCTTTCCTCTTTATATCCACTGATAGAAACCCAAATAAATTCAATCTCCTTGCTATTGTCTTTGATATCCTCAACTTCAACAAGATGTAAATCACATTTTACATATAAAGCCACTCCTACCCTTCTCTTTAGTATTCCATCTCTATCAAATTAACCTGTAACCCTGTATTTCAAAGAAATTTGTCATCAAAATCATCTATGTTTAACCATGTTTCAGTTATTCCCATTATATCAAAATCCTCCATTATTATATTATATTTCTTATATTTCTAGCATTACGATAGTAACAATTAAGCCTATCCTTATAACTACTTCTATACTTATTTCCTATGCTAAACTTTTATCTACATCTTTTTTTGCACTGAGTTTATCTTGGCCCTTACCACTGTCTAATCCTAGTTTAAAACCTCTTTTACAGCTGAGTTAATAGCCCTTGCAAAGAAGCCAGATCCTACTCTATTTAAATGTAAACCATCCATTCCAAAAAGCTCCCTTCTCCCATTGAACAGATCCCACCAGCTTATCTGCTTATCCTTACATATTAATCTAAGCCTAGCATTTAGCCCTAATGACCTACTCATAATTTCATCCTACAGTTAATTATCAGCAGTATTCCTGACACAATTATGGTCTTTTTCTTTAAATGCCTTTATCAACCCCTTGAACTTATCAATTAGCTCTTCTGACCTACCTTTCCCTATATCATTAGCCCTATCAACAACTTAAAATTTCAGGTCTCTGTCGAACAAATGTCAAGCATATTCTATGATAACATTATCATCCCAACAACAATCAGGTGACAGGTGTTCCTTTGCATATGAATATTTACAGTTCAAAGCCTGTTACTGATCAGTGTGCAAAGTCAGTATAGTTCTCATTCTACAAATCACATTTTCTAGAGATTGTTTTTGAGATAAACATGATGGTACAGAATGTCATCGATAAAAATGGGGAATGTTGAAAGATTGGGGTTGACCTTTCAAAGACTTCTCCAGGACTTCCCGATAAAAACCACCAATTTTCCAGAATCTCTATTACTAAAATATTTGTTTACAAGATTTTCACAGCCTGTGATAATCGTGTGTCAATGAGACAACAAATTAGCTTTTGAAATATTATGTTGCATACTTGTGAATTTTTAATAGCTCTAATAGTTTTCCTAGAATGTCTTTTTCTATTTTTTCAGTACTTAGTAAATAAACTTTCATCATGACTAAAATAAAAATTAAACATTTCCTATGATACTCCATACTTTAATCAGACACATTTTCATACACTGTTACCTCATCACTCCATTCTTTTCCTTGAGGAGGAGCCACATCCGAAAGGCTGCATGAAATAGCTTGAGCTGGAAGTTTCATGCAGTCATCTGGTATTTTGTGTAAATCCCAATATGGGAGAACTTCTGTATTACCAAAATCCACATACCGAACCTCAACATTTGAATCACCAGGTAAGCCAATAATTTCAGCTCGGTACCAATTTTTGTCTACTGAAAATTTGCCAACTACTGCCATACCTGAAGTAAGAAAAAATATACATTGTGGGGGTTTTTGAAAATGTTAAAAGCTTTGGATAAGAAAAACTGATTTTGTGTAGTTATTTTCAAATTAAACTTTCTCGTATAACTAAATCACTGAATAGTTTCAAATATATCCTTTTTTTTCTCTTCTCTGAATCATATTATAAAACCTGTTTTATAATTAATAAAAACAAGCACATAATAGCTGGAAGTCTGAGCCTGTGACTGGGTTATAAATATCTAGATTATAATCTTCCAGCTACAATATTCCAAATTATTTGCTTATTTTTCATTAATCACAATTATATGATTTTGTTTCTTTATCATTTATCATTTTAAAACTGTTTTGCTGCTCTGTGGATCCCATGAACATATTTGCTGTACACAAAGTAACATCTAAAAAAAATGAAAACTGCTGAATGTTTCTAAATTCAATCCATATTATAAAAGTAATGATATAATCCTATTAACTCTTTCAACACGGTCTCGGTCCCTGGGATCGACCCCGTAAACATTTTGTGTCTGTTATAGTTTTCATGTTGTAACTTTTAAATTAGTAAGCAAATGTTAACGAAATTTGGCAGATTATCAGTAAATATTACACTGCTTTCATATGCAAAATATCACATTTTAAAAAAAATTAAGTCTTATGGTTTGTAAAGCAATGTTTTTCTCATGTCTTTTTTTTTCTTTTTTGCATGTTGCCCATCTAACATGCAAAGTAATTTTCATTTTAAGATTAAAAATACTTTTATGCATCAGAAAACTTTAAAATTTCACATACGAAATCTTTATAATGTCCAGATAGTTATCAAAAGAAAAAACTTTATATTCAAACTGTTATTTTCACTAAGAAATCTCTGTACAGGTTTGGTAGATTTGACAGATCTTGTAACCACCATAAGAAATTAGGAAATAATTATAAATTATGCCTCTTTCATTCTAGAATAACAACAAATTATAACACGAAAACATAGATGTTTAGACTAAATAGCTTAAATCTCATAACATTACATATTTATATATATTAATTATTTTAATTATATTGACCTTCCAGCTGTGCCTGGCTAACAATACAGAAGTTACAATGACACAGCACGCATGCTCTCATGTTACCATATTCAATAATATAAAACTGACCTTTAGTCTTTACAAAGTGACCTATCTTGCCTGTCTTTAGTAGACTAGTATTTGTAAAATACAGTCACATGTCAATTATTATACATTATATATGTATATAGATTAGTACTATTTAGAAATAAGTTCTTAAAATTATTTTTCTTAAAACATAAAACTGTAAATGAAGAAGTAAAGCAAACAATTATCTCTTCTAGTTACGACCTTTCTACACGGTTGCTAAGCCTTTTAAAATTTTGCACATAAAGGATATGAAATGAAATAATTTCTTTACGTTTTATATATACAGTTGAATAACTAAACAAATCATAAATTACTATATTAATGACACAGAATTCCACTATAACTTATCATGCTTAGTAACTAAGCTGTATTTCAGTCTAAGAAAATATGAAATATTGAGCAGACTAACGACACAACTTACCTCCTTGAAATTTTGGTTTGAAAAAATGATATGATGTTCTAACACTTTAAAATGGCTGAGAAAGCCACTAGGGAGCCATTCTGAGCTTTCGATTGGTTCTTTACATGTCACATATTGAAGTAAGTGTATATAAGGAACTGTTTCCAAAAATGGAAAGAGGTGAGTGGGGCCACTGTTTGATTCAGTACATGAGTGAAATTTCAGCAAATAGAAAAGATACGAGGCTCTTACTTCATATTCTAGCTTGTCAATATTTGTAATTTGAGTTCCTAATTCGTACAAAACTATAGACTTAGTATTTTGACATCACAAAAATCAAATTTGAACTGGTGCTGCATTCAACATACAAAAATCAATGTTGTGTATATTTAATATTTACTTTTGAATTAAGAAATTGAATAATACTAAAATCTGAATTGTAATGGACAGTTTGATACCAAACTTATTGACATAAATTCATGAAATAGAAGTTCAGTAAAATTTTGAATGTGAGTCAACAAAAGCGATGACATGGCCTTTGACCCATGACTTGTCTGGAAAGGGTTAATACAGTTTTCATTCTTAATTTTTACTTAAATAATTCTTTAAAGCTGCAGTATTTATAATCCTTAAAATCAACAGCTCAAGTTAATTCAAGTTTTCATAAAAGAAGTCTTCTCACTACAATATAGCAAGTAATACTGAAATTTATGACAAATTTTTAATTTCATTAATCAAATCTTACCCATACGAGGAGCATAAACTGCGTGTAGGTTTTTCTTGGAATCCGAGAATTTTTCTTGCATTTGAAAAATGAGGTTACTTAGGTGACGAGCACTTCCTCCTAACTATAAATACATTCAATATTATACCTCTGAAAACATTGTAGAAACATTAGATGATGAGCACTTCCTCCTAACTATAAATATGTTCAATATTATACTTCTGGAAACATTATAGAAACATTAGGTGACGAGCACTTCCTCCTAACTATAAATACATTCAATATTATTCCACTGGAAACATTAGGTGATGAGCACTTCCTCTTAACTATAAATACATTCAATATTATACCTCTGAAAACATTATAGAAACATTAGGTAACGAGCACTTCCTCCTAACTATAAATACATTCAATATTATTCCACTGGAAACATTATAGAAACATTAGGTGATGAGCACTTCCTCTTAACTATAAATACATTCAATATTATACCTCTGAAAACATTATAGAAACATTAGGTGAAGAGCACTTCCTCCTAACTATAAATACGTTCAATATTATACCTACAGAAACATTAGGTGATGAGCACTTCCTCCTAACTATAAATACATTCAATATTATTCCACTGGAAACATTATAGAAACATTAGGTGATGAGCACTTCCTCTTAACTATAAATACATTCAATATTATACCTCTGAAAACATTACAGAAACAATAATTACTTTTCACTATCCTAACCTCCTTAATACAGGAGATTTTCTGTACTACTAACTATTTTATAAAATTTGGTATCATGAGTACATACATTTAAGTGAGCTATGAAATATTTTTTATAAACTGATTACATAAAAATAGAAGGATAGTGTGAATTTTACACAGCATAGTCAAACCACAGATGAAAATTTGGATATAAGATAAATTCTTTATGCAAAACAATGGAAGAAGGTACAAACAAAAAACAACAATATACACACATATAGATATCAAGGATACAATGCTGAGAGTAAAATGCCAAAAATGTATTGTACCCTAATATAAAGTAATTCAAGAAACGTTTTAAAAAACTATGATATCTAAAATTACTGCATCTATTAACATCCTCCAATTTAGTTTCACAAATGAACTATTTCTCTCTCTCCTTCTCTAAACATATGTATAAAGTTAAAGTTACATGTTCTTTAATTCACTTTATAAGAACTGGAAAAACTATGTGAATTTAAAAATATGGGCCTTATACTTTGTGAAAGGTACATTTGCGTATGTTTATTAACAGTGGAAAATAGTGCAATATTTTCTTTTAAATTAATTACATAACATTTGAAGCTACAATCAAGGTGCAAGGTATGTAACAGAATGATATTACAATTTTACACACAATTATATGTATATCTGTGTTGAGTATTATACTGATTTACATTGTGGTAATTTAACATGTAAATGAAATTTTGTGTATTTCTGTAATGAGTAATATACTGATTTACACTGTGGTAATTTTACATGTAAATGAAATTTTGTGTTTTTCTGTAATGAGTAATATACTGATTTACAATGTGGTAATTTTACATTAAATGTAATTTTGTGTATTTCTGTGTTAAGTAACATACTTTTTTTATACTGTGGTAATTTTACATGTAAATGTAATTTTGTGTATTTCTGTGTTAAGTAACATACTTTTTTATACTGTGGTAATTTTACATGTAAATGTAATTTTGTGTATTTCTGTGTTAAATAACATACTTTTTTACACTGTGGTAATTTTACATGTAAATGAAATTTTGTGTATTTCTGTCATGAGTGATACACTTATTTACACTGTGGTAATTTTACATGTAAATGTAATTTTGTGTATTTCTGTGTTAAGTAACATACTTTTTTATACTGTGGTAATTTTACATGTAGGTGTAATTTTGTGTATTAAGGTCACGAAGAACATAATGATTTACGTTGTGACAATTATGTGTTAATACAAAACGGAAGACATCCCAGACCGAAATGGATAACTAAGCTATGTGCTATATAATGTAAAAACACCAGCTAAAATAGTATATAAAAACTACATAGACAGTGTCTTTGATGATGCCAGGTTAACTCTGATGAAATGTCAACAATGTCTATGTATTTCTTTTATATCTCGTTTTTAGCTGTTTTTACTTCATTTCTGAATTTTATGAGATAGCTATAGAACTTTAAATATCAACCTATACAACACTTGCATTTACTATATTGTATAATAATGGAAACAGTTTCATATAACACATTTGAATATACAAGAAATGCTAATGGACAAACAACACATTTATAAAATGACAGTAGCTACCGAGTTAAATTAAACTGCTAACACTATTTATATGCTCATGCATTATAACTGAAATATACCTTCCAAAAAGCTTTGAGGATATGCATCACATTTCCTGAACCTTTTCTGAAACGAGTGACAATTACTTAGTAATATGCGTATTAGTTTATTTAAAAAACATCAGGGTACTGAAGGTCACATCACTCACGCTGTGAAGGAAAAGCTGCCTACAAACTTTCGAAACACAAAATGGATGAAAAGAACAACAACAAGGAATATATAAAACAGATAGATAAAGTAATCAAATAATGTCAGTGTCTGGTATTTTATATGTACAACTTTCTTTAGTATGTAATTTCTATAATTATATTCTGACAGAAAAAGTGTCCTTAATGATTGTGTATAGTTTGCATTTGTTCTATTATTTATGTATTCAAACATATAGGATTAGATTGTGTGAAATATACCTGTTGTACAAAAAACTTCCCAGGATTCTCCAAATGACTAAGCACAACATTAAGTTTTTGGCCTGGTCGAAATTGATCAGGTGGAAAATACTTTCGTTTAAGCTGCATCTTTTTATCTATAAGAAGACATAAAAAAGGAGCTTTGTCATATTTAAGTTTGTATTACACTAATATTTCAAATATTCCATTATCAATGAGGTATTAAAAAGTAGCTGAAGACCAGAAAAAAACAAGAAAAGAAAAATTATATTCAAATATTCGTCAAAAAAGGATTTTTCTTACCGTAAAAACGTCAAAAGAAATATACTAATTTCAAAGTAAATGAGTATATAAATATTACAGTACTTTTAAGAATGATCAATTACAAGGTATCAGTTTTAGTTTTTTTTATAATTTTAAAATTTTCGACAAATATTAACCATCTTAGGATTTGAATACTACCAACCAATGGAATGTGGTGATGGAAAACAAGCAACTTCTAGAAAAACGAGGGCATCACGAACAGATATAGGAATCTCGTTCTTTATGTTGTCAGTTTCAGTTTCACAGAGGTCGACATATAGTATGTCATTTCTCTGTTCGATCACCTGCAAGAAGTCATGCTTGTAGTTTTAAATGTTGTTATACATAACAAAAAAGTACACAACCCTGTAAAGTTTTTAAGTATGTTACAATCACTTCAAAATATAATCTGATCACACTTTACTACTTCATCATCATATACAACAAATCATAAACAGATGATAAAATACCTGTTCTGTGAAATGAGTCAAGACTCATTCAGCTGTCCAATGGAGGAGCATTCTAAGCAAGTCTCCTCCATTCCATCCTGGTCCAAGCTCTTCTCATGGCTTAAAGCTTAATCCATTGTTAATCCTGTCATATTTGAGATGCTGCCCTCCAACCTTTCTTTCTTTTCTTCAAAAATGGTGCATTCCAGACTGTTAATTCCTCTGGATAAATACCTAAAATAGCCTAACTTCTCTGATGTGCAAGCTCCAATAGCTCTTTCTAAGGTCTGTTTCTGCCAATATTGATCGAATAGCCAAACTTCTATGATGTGTAAGCTCCAATAGCTCTTTCTGAGATCTGTTTCTGCCAATATTGATCGAATAGCCAAACTTCTATGATGTGTAAGCTCCAATAGCTCTTTCTGAGATCTGTTTCTGCCAATATTGATTGATTGATTCTCATTGCCATCCATAAAACCTACAGATTTCTTCTAAAAACAGTTAAATTCCAATGTCTGAATTCTTCTTTCATCTTCCTATTTCAGTTGCCAAGACTCCCATTTATATCAAGTATCCAAGTACATGAATAAGTACAGCATCCAAATATTCAGAATTAACTGTATCATCTTGTCCTTCATCAGGTTATAAAGTCTTGAGAAACTATTAGTTATCCCCAGCCTTCTCCTTGTTTCTGGCTGCAGTTGCTGCATGTGTTGATAATGGATCTAAATAATTTCACATCTTCAATAACTTCACCATCAAGAATCATTAGTACTTTATTTAGTCTTTGGCTGTCAAATACCACAATTTTGGTTGTCTTTATTTTTGTGATTAGCACCTTGTTTCTGCTTCAGTAATTTATTCAACAACCTCTACACTGATTGCAAGGAGGTGACATCTTTGTATCTCAAGTTGTTCATAAGTCTACTGACTTGAATTCCATCCTCTCCATCGTTTAGTACATCTCTTAAAATAAGTTCACCGTATAAATTGTACAAATTAGATGACACGTCCTTGTATGACACAAATCAGGGTTTTACTTATATCATTGTCATATTCTAAACTGACTGCTGGTTTCCGACCTCTATAAAGATAGCAAGTGAGCTTTTATTCAATAAATTAAGAAATCTATTAACTACGATGTCTCCTAAAGTGAATTGTTTCCTCTCACAATTGAAGGCCTTCCGAATATTTAAAATTGAGGATTCATGATTACCTTTAGGAGGAAATTTTTTAGCATGATTAATAATAAAATAACAGAGTACAGAAACTGGTCAGTAGAGAAATAATGTTTTTTTTTTTTATCAATTAAGTCAATAACCTTTCCAATGTTCATTTACAGTAAGTGCAATTTCATAAAAAAATCTTTTGGTAAACATTTTACATGTATAGTAAAAATTGGAATTTTGAATGATAAAAGAAAATCTCTTTTGGCCTTTAACCCTTTCGAGACAGGTCACGGTTGAAAGGCCATGTCATCTCGTTTGTTGACTCGCAATCAAAATTTTATTGAACTAATATTTCATGAATTTATGTCAATAAGTTTGGTATCAAACTGTAGATTATAATTAAAATTTTAGAACTATACATTACTCAATTTCTTAATTTAAAAGCAAATATTAATAAAATAAACATCGCTTTTTGTGTGTCACGTGATATTTTAAATGCAGCACTGGTTCAAATTAGATGTTTATGAAGTCAAAATACTAAGTCTATAGTTTTGTATGAATTAGAAACTCAAATTACTGATATTGACAGGTTAGAATATAAAATAAGAGCCTCTTATCTTTTCAATTTGCTAAGATATTGCTGATTGCTTGATAAATTATAGTTGAATTCTATGGTATTGATGTAGTAATTTATGATTTTTTAGTTATGTCGTTAACATTTGCTTACCAATTTAAAAGTTATAGCATGAAAACTACAACAAGCACAAAATGGTTACGAGGTCAGTCTTAGGGATCGAGCCCATGCTGAAAGAGTTAAAGTATATAAATCTTTAGATGTATTTTAATGAGTTTACTTTCAGTGTAGTTATTCAATTAACAAGCTTTTTACAATTTCCATGATCAAATACAAGTCAACTAAAACATTTCACAGTTTTTAAACAAGGAGAGGCCACTTATGGTTGTCATAACAGATATTAAGCAGTACATGGTAAGTACAACACTTTGGTTTGAGCTTCTTACCATTATTAGTTTGTGAACTGGAAAAGTATAAAGCTTAGGCAAGTTACACGAAGCTATTAAATATTGATGTATACTTCTAATAACTAGAGATGGACAAAAACTTGATTCCCACAAATGCAAAATAATGAAATAAACATAAATGATGCATTAATAAAATGTACTAGACAAAATCCTAGTGATATTTCTTAATCGTTACAGCTGATTCTACAAGGATATTGCTTAACATGTACTTTATACTGTTTGACATAAAAGGGTTAAGTAAGGAAGAGATTCATTATACTTACTTTCATCCTAACTTGTTTATTAGCTACAAACTGTGCAAATAGTTTGATAGCTTTCTGAGACCAAGCAACCTTAAGTAAAATAAAGAAAAAAACTTTATTATAATATGATTATTTATACATGAAGAATTTATGATATTTACAAGTAACTTAAAACTTCTGAATTACTGTACTATGTAGATCTCCATGAAAAAAAAACATACACCCAATGACATGA
The DNA here is from genome assembly GCF_000517525.1 of Limulus polyphemus. Classification (NCBI taxonomy): domain Eukaryota; kingdom Metazoa; phylum Arthropoda; class Merostomata; order Xiphosura; family Limulidae; genus Limulus; species Limulus polyphemus. The sequence goes on from NW_013667454.1 coordinate 50,473, forward strand.
TAAGACATATTATTAAAAATGCACATGGTACAAGTTAACCCTTTCACTGTGCAATAAATTTTCAGGCTGATTCCCAAAAAAAAGTGAGAATTATCCACCAAGAAATAAAAGTATGAATTTGACCCTTTATATTACTTTTTCAATATTGAAAGATGCTGTATTTTCTATATCTGACAGAAAAAAAGTGAGGAAAATTCGAAGAAAAGTGTTCTCTAGTAAATGCCATAAATACAGACAAAAGTAAGTTAATAAGAGGTCGAAATCCTTACAAAATATAAAAAAAAATATTTAGATAACAATATCCATGATGTAAAGAAACTGTCTTGATATAGATTCTATATGTGTTCCTGCAAAGTTGGCAATTTTGTAATGAGGCATGTAATCATCTAGGTTTCATGGTGTAGAACACAGATGGCAGCACACACACAGGTTTGGTGATTGTTTCAAGTACAGGGGAATATTCCTGCATGTCGCAATAGAGGTAAATTTTTTTGGTAGCTGTGGGGTAAATCCGAAATTTGAAGTCAGTGGGTATAAATGTTTATTCGGATAAATCCGAACTAAGCAGCAAAAGGGTAAATAAGTATGGAGTACAGATAGAACAGGTTGGAATTTTGAAGTTGTTTGTATAGTGTAGCTTTTAAAAAAGATCAATTTTGATAAAACCAAAACATGTAATTAATCCCGATTTCCACAGATACAATCTCTAGTTAAATTACAATAAGAATGATAAAAAATTTAATCGATCATGAAAGACAATTTTTATTCACAGCTCATTCGAAATATACTTGGAGTTTTGCAATAGATGTAGTTTCTACAATAAACATATTTATGTACAGAATGTGTTTACATTAATTACAAAACTGTATCTGTAGCACTTAAAGCTCCAGAGGAAAACACGTGACAAAAATACTATGAAGATAGAGCTCTTAAATAAATTTTATATTAAAGTTTTATATTTCTTTCGTTTTGTTTTATTCCTTACCTTATCACTTGGTACAATGTCCCACAGTGCACACCGTAAGGCCTGCCAGGAGAGGCTCAAAAACTTTGGCTGAATTGATCTCAATCTGTGGAAACACAAAGAAAAATTACATCTATTAAACATAATTGAAGGATGTCATAAAAACCATTCAAAAGATGCTCTTACATGTATTACTTAATTCATACACAGAAACTCATCTTAGCAGAGTGATAGATAATTTTCATATACCAGATACAGTGATATAGTTCAAAACAGTAAACACAGCTTTTACAAACTTCTGTTAACTCTTTTGCTACATCAGGGTAAAAGTGTCATTGCCTTTCACGATGTTACATTTAAAATTTGATCAAATACCTGTACTATCAATGTACGTCAATAAACATAGTTTATAATTCAAGTTCTTATTATCTCAGTTTTATCTTTAATTTCAAAAAGAAATATTAAAAAAAATTCTCAATCTTCATTTTTCTGTCATGTGTTGCACCTGAGCTCTAGACTCTTTATTTCAGAACTTAACTTCTCAAATAGGTGATTTTCATCAATTAGGATCATAAAATATACCTAATTACATGCAAGAATTTAAAATTTGAACCTTCTATCTTTATTTGCTAATATAATAATTTTGTCAATCCCATCAAAAGAGCTTCTCACTCTCTCCAACTTGAAAGATTGTTTGCTAGTCAACTTTTTGGGGCTGAGGGTCACATTTATAATTAAATTCTATATATCGTGTTTACAAACAACCTTTTGAATTTGGCAGGGAGAGTGTTCACTTTATATAAATGTATTGTCTTATGGTCACAGATTTACTGGTCTGAATAGTTATTTTTTTTAATCTACTTATATCTTACTTAGAAATTATAGCACTTTTGGGACATTCTTGTGAATGATATGTTATTTTGTATTATAAAATACATATCTGAAAGATGCATGAATTATTTGTTGGGGACCCAAATGTGTATGGTTCACTGAGGCTTATGACAGCTAAACAGTGAGTGTAAAGATCATGTGATATGGGTCAAAATAATGCCTGTCCAAGACAACCTAAAACTGCCACAGGCAACCCAACTTCAATGTAACAGTAAACCCGTCACAGGGAAATGTGAGCCCAAAAATGGCTATGCATCACTAGTTATGTTTGTTTTTACTAGATAGAAGTAATGACAACTTCTGGTAAAATGCCATATGTTTAGTGTGTAGAATTCTCCATTTACCTTGTAGTGATGAATTGCCCTTTGGCACAAAGTAATGTTATCAAAGGAAGTAGAAATAAGTTCAAATATCTAAACAAAATGTTAAAAGTTATTGGAATAGTAGTAAGAAAACATTAATTTATATTAATTGAACAGTTGTTCAATAAAATTTCCTTACTGGAAATGTTAAAGTTTCATCTGAGGATTGAAATATACAAACTATGCAGTATCAGTACATGTAGTCTATATGCCATTCAGTATACACATCTCAATCCAATTTCTCACTGGGAATAATTCATATAACAAAATGGAAGTGCCCATGAATGTGGAATACATTGTTAATATAGAAGATACCATTTTTAGCACTGGGGAAATACAAGATGAAAAAATGTAATAAGAGATGTTATACTATGAGGAATTTGGATACTACATGATTTCACTTAACTTATTTAAGCTTTCTGTACCCTTAAAAGATTTAATTTACCATTCAGAAATGTATTTATCTGGTGTCTAACTCATAAAAAGGGGCTTGTCCACCTGTTTATCCCTGCTACAAATGGAACTGATAAACCTAATTACTATTGGAGGCTAACCTGTTGCTTCTGAAGACTGGGTTATCCACTGTTTTTCAAGTGCAAAGTATCAATACGAAATGGTAAAGTCTTCACTGTGCCATTTAAGTTTGGTTTCAAATCTTCTGATATTGTTAATAATGCCAGAACTAAGAGCAGGCAGATGAATACGAGAAAAATTGGTCATGAGTGTTACCAACTTGCATGGGAAAATGGTAGCTGTTGGCTCAAATGTGACAAACATGGAGTGTATTATTGTTTATGTGAATAGTTTGACAAAACAAGTAAATCAATCCCTTTCAAACCAAAAGTTATATATAAACTTTACGTATCCAGTGTATAAGTTTTTTTTCATAATGACAATAAAGTACGTTCACAACAACAGTATGTTTGATACTTTTTCACTGTGATATAGATCTAGCTTATCTCTCTTTGGTTAACTTGTGTTTAGGGTTACAGATGAGGAGCGGAATTCTCCAAAACTAGTATAACCCAATAACACACATTGATCAAAGTGTAGATTGAACTGGACCTCCCTTGAACTTCGAGATTAAACAATTTACGGAATACTAAGTTTATGTATTATATCTGCTATTGTGCAACTATATAATGTGAAGAACTAAATAGTCGCCAATGAAACTTTTTCTTAATTTCACCTATCTAGTGTATAGGTTTTTCTGAGTGACTATAAAACACATTCATACCAACAGTATGTTTGAACTGCTGAAGAGCCACCTGAAAGAACACAACAGCAACATATGTCACATAATCTGTGGTACATGATTCTAAGCAATGCTGGGGACAGATGATCAAATAATGCTCGTTGTGAAGTTGATTCTAACACTATCAATCAGTACTGAGGAAGATGAACACAGATTCAATCTGATGAAAAGAATAAATCAGAAGGAGATCCAAACTCAAATCAAGCACAGCCTTCAAATCTTATGTATATAGGACTCTGCTATACTAAGAAGACTCTCAGCTGGGTAACAAAGAAGGCAACCAAGTGTAAGTCCATATGGGTCTTGGAAGAAATTCAAGGATGTCTCAACTTAACCAGTGTCTGTAGATGACCTGTCTGTCCAAGAGTCTGGAGATGACACTACTTTACCTGCAGATGAAGCTCCTTGGACATCAGATTCAGAGGTCAGTGAATAAAATGAACTCTTGACACAACCCTATGTTAAAGGTAGAACAGTTATTATCACTTGTTGCATCTGTCATTCTTGGAGTTTTTCATACAGTTTGATTTCTTCTGATCAATTGTTCAATGTTGTTCAATAAATATTCACTTCAGGTATTAGAAAGAAAATTGATTCCTTTACTGGAAATCTTGTAGCTCCCTGAAAATACAATGCAAAGTAAGTTATTTCCTCTTGAATATTTCGAGCAAGATCAATCTTGAATCAGCTGTAGGCAAGTCAACTAAGATGGTTCACACGCTCAGGGCATGTGAAAAGTTGGAATTATTTCAACCCCAGTGTGGTGTTTATGTAATCTCTAAGGAAAACAGCTAATGGACTCCCACTGTAATTTATTGCTTTTCATCTGCAATAGTAGGTCCAAAGTACAATAATAAAATCGCAAAATTCAGAGAAAACTAATGTGAAAATTTTAACAGTTGAAATTGCAGAGATAAATAATTTGAAAACCTTGAGATTAATTATGAATTCAAAGGAGAAGAAAAAAAAAGGTATTTATTTTATTTAATATTTTTCAACATCTGATTTCACTGTATTTTGCTGATTTTGCTACAGTCAGTGTTAGAGCAAAAAATATAAAATATAAAAGTTACTGAAACAAACTTTTGATATTCATTTAGAAGGTTCTTGAAGTTATCTAAATGAGACATGAAAACTGTAAAATGAAAATAAATATTTTTTATTCTTAGCACAGAAATCACCATTCACTTAAACTGACTCATTACAGGCTTTGTAATTTATAGACAGATTTTTGGTAAAAATGCTTTATTAAAAAAGTTAACATTTTCCTTACATGAAAATATATTTTCAATAGATACTTACCTCACTGCACACACTAGCTATTCCTATTCTGCCTTTGAGATTTTGCACATGCCGCCTAGCCTTGAGCTATCTCCCACCTAAGATGCGTTTTAATGTAAACTGTAGTCATCATGCGGCAATGATCCTCCACCAACAGCAGGACAACACATCCTCCATGTGCAATAGATCCGCATAAGCACTTGCACTCAAAATTAACTTCATTTTTAAACCAGTCAAGAATAATGAGCAACAGCAGGAGAGAGAGAGAAAGGGTGGAAAGGTGTGCAGAAAGGTATCTATTGAAAAGACATTATCAGGTAAGGAAAATATTAACCTAAATGATATCCTTACCTCTCAGCACAGCAATTGGGAAATCCTATATGAGCTCCCTTTGAAGAAGACGATTTCAGGGGAAACCCCATGGACAGTGACACCCTATAGTGGGGGCTAACACTCTTGGGAGATTGCATCCACCTCATGCAGGTTATATTATTTGCTCAGGTGAAAGTATGAAAGGAGGAAGGCAAAATGAGCCATATGTCACAGGGATGGGTGGTAAAAGACATTATCAACGAAGCAGTTGCATACAACAGGTAGTCAGGACATAAGGTGTAGTGTGGCTAGGGCAATGAAAAGACTCTACGGTTTGGTATATGTTCTGTTGTATAATTTACCTTATATATGCAGGGACATAGACTAAGTTCTTCCCTGTTGTGTGAGGAGAACACTTTGCCCCATCTGGCTGGCCAAACCACTAGGTGGCTAGGAAAAAGGGTATTCCATGCTCTGTGCTCAACTAGATGACTGGAAGGGTGGGTGATGCATGTAGGGGACACACCAGAGAGGTGCATGGACCTGATCATACCTAACCACCATAAATATCTTTTGCTAGAGATACTCCAAAAGGTAACAATGAAAACTAATTTGAAAGTTGCCATATGTGAGCCAAGGAAGTAGGCAGATATTAGTGATTTTGTAGAAAACTCTATCTCAACAGTGGGCACATTTGGACCCATGGTGGATGGGTTTAACACTTTCTGTTACTCTTGATTCTATGCAGATTTAGAGAAATAATACCTGCCTCTGAGCAAGTTCTGAATTGTATAAGAGTAAAAACAGGTAAGAAAGTAAAAGAGGTACTTAACTGTTAAAGACAGCGAGTAGACTGGAGATTGGACAAAGGTGATAACCTAAGGGAGACAAAGATGGTGGAGGCAATGGGAGATGAAGGTGTTGGGTGTAGGCCATATTCCAGCCTTCAAGCATCATCAAAAGTGTGAGGCCAGAGAGTGCATCATGTGGTGGGTTTGATGTGATGAGACATTATACAGCCTGCTAGATCTCCATCCAAAAAGGATAAACAATCCAGACAAGTTGACGAATCCATCTGATAATCATAGAGGAGGAGAGACCTCTAGAAGAAGATGGGTCTTATGGCAAGAATAAATGACAGAAGAAACTCCAAAATGGAGCTGTGCATGCCAAGTAACACCTTACTGTTTGAACTGGGCACAAAAGATAATCAGGATAAGTATGACCATAGCAGGCTCAGATCAATGAAAAAGAAGGAACGATCTCCCTCCTCAGCTGCCCTAGATTTAGAAAGAAATGAGCCATTAAGGAGCAAGATCAAAGATGATCTGTGAAACAAAGTATGGGAGGCATCCAATGCATAAATATCAGATCTGCAATGACCACAAGCCAGAAGGTTTTGAGTAACTGGTATAAATAGCAAGTGGCCAATGGTTGGAATTGGGCTAATGGGTAAGTGTGTAGAACTACAATAAAGTTCTAGTTGAGAAAAGGAATCGGACAAGGGGAATAATGAATAAAGAAGAACTGGAAAGATGGACAACAAGGTAGTACAACAAGGCTGCCTGATAGTCTGCTATGATAGAAACCAAAAATCTACAGTCAAACAATTAGGTAAAGAAGATCAAAAGGTGGGAAACAATAGTATGGCCTGGTGTGAGAGTAGCAGATGGACCAGTAGCAAAAACACACCACTTTTGTTGATAGACAGAGAGAGTATAAATACAATACAAACATAATAAAACAAGGGCTACACAGACTTATAAGCCTGACCAATGAGCAAGGACCAGACAATCCCACACGTGAAGACAAAGGGATGACAGTACTGGGTGAAAGACAGATGTATGAAGTTATAGCAAGAGTGACCAAGACTGAGGCAGAGGTTTCTTCGATGCCATTCAGTGAAGAAGAGGAAATGAAGACCGAGCTGGGCAAAAGAGGCTACCAAAGGACCCAGAATAGTGTGTCACAAATCAAAGAAGACACATGGGAGAGGGTGAAGAGGATGATGTACATACAGATAGAGATGGAAGAAATCTTGACTTAAGGCATCCACCACCATAACCTAGATGAGGTACTGTTGACCAGAAGAGGAAAAGTTTTAAATTGAGAGAAGTGGTAATGGCATTGATCACTGCAATTCTAACCTGAGAACAGATCCAACATAAAATCTGAGAATGAAGTGACCACTCTCTAGGAAGGATCCTGTCCAGTTGAGAGAGACAATCTGCCCAAAAAGTTTAAAGCTCCTGGGACAAGACAAGTGGTTAGACTAATCTGATGTGTGTGGGTCCAAAGTTCAGGAACAAAGGTCCCTGGATCAAGTCTCACCATGATGATTGATATGGGAAACACAACTGTATAATTGTCTGAGTGGATCATAACCGAGTGCCTCACAACTTCAGGTAGGAAATAGGATGATACCTGTTGGATAGGCAAGAGTTCCAAAATATTGATGTGGAAAGTATGCTCCATGTGAGACCAAACCCTTGAGGACATGGAGTTGTCCATAGATGCACCAAAACCCACAAGAGATGTGTTGAAGAAATGGAGATCTGGACCCAGGGTAGTAGTGGAATGCTTACCATAGTGTTGGCACAATCCAGACACCAAGACAGATCCTCAAGAAGGCAGTAGCTTCACAATAGAGGACTGAGGATTGCAGGATATATTCCCTTTGTTGCTCAAAGCCCAATGAAAAAGCTTCACATGAGCTCAGCCTAAATGGATAAGACAGTTGAGAGATATGAAAGTCCCCAAAAGAGACAGGACCTCTTATGCAGGAAGTATAGGAGAGGCAAGAACTGAAGAAGACTCCTAGATAGAAAAATTATTGGGTTGGAGGGAAGAATGATTTGGAAGGTTTGACCAGCCAATTTAGACAAGTAGCTTCTCAGAAAAGAAGTGACATGAGTGAGAAAGAGGGCCTCCAAGAAGAGGTGAGGTGGATCCAGCTGCCCCTGTAATAATTGAAAAAAAGTCCAAGGCTGTGGATGTGGCAAGCAAATGCTCCCATGGGTCAGTTGAATACATACTGAGCCAAGGCAGTGCTGAAGGGGAGAGCTTGAAATTGGTGCACCTGATCCCATTGAATGAATTACAAACATCAAAATAATGGGGCGAACAAAATATATGAAAAGATGTCTTGGTCATCCATGGTTCAGGTGAAAAGGACCAACTGAGAGAAAGAAAACCTTCCATCTTAAACTGAGGAGCCACTACACAGTGGTTGAGAGAAGAAAGGTCAATTATAAAATATCAGTCCCCACTCTATTTGGGGACAATAAATCAAGGAAAATAAAACCATGGAGAGAGACAAAACACACACTCTTGTTGAAAAGGTCTAATATCACAACCTTGATATGCAGAAGATACTGAGAATCAGGAGGATAAATGAACTGGGACCAGGAGACAGAGGAAGAACAGATGAGAAGTGAAAAGCCATGTGTAAAAACTTGAATGACCAACCAGTAGGTTGCAAATAGGGTACAGAGGTCTGCAAACAGAAACAAATGTGCTTCCAAGGGTCCCGCGATGACTTGGTATATAGTGAGGTGGCCACTGACATAACATACAATGGTCAACTCGACAGAATGTGGGGACATTGAGAAGAAGTAAAGGTCTTAATAAATGGGAAAATAGGTGTAGGGTAAAAGAATGAGCATTAATTCAGGAAGTTAAGAGAGACAAGAAGCCTAAAAGGAAAGGGAAAATAGGTGTCAAGCATTCTTGGTCTGACTTCCAAGGTGTTAGGAAAACCCCCAAAGACTTCAGTGTGAAGAAAAGGTGCCAGATGGATGTCACAAAGGTAAGAATGGGGGAGACTGACAGCAGAGAGAATAACATCACATCCCAGAAGGTTACAAAATAGAGAAACCATGTAAGCAGGGACAAAGCAAAAGATGAACCCCTAATTACAGTATTGAAAAATACTGACTATAGATCAACAGAAAAACTATCAAGATCGTGGTGTAGGTCTTCAGAGATAAGATGTAAAGAGAGGATACACAAAGGAGATGGATAAGAAAGAAGAGAAGATAGGAAAACAAAGCATTAGAGAGAGTTATTGGAAACAGGAAGGTCAGCCATCCTCAAGTGGGTAAAATGGACACCACAGATTGGAATCCAAGAATGGAAAGGGATGGAATGGCTAAAAGCCATGGCAACTGAATCCTGGAGTCAAGAAGGAGGCAGCACTTGAGAGTGTGAACAAAGGTCTTCCCTCTTCTCTAATTTATTTTGAAAAGTGAAAAATATAAGTTAAATAGCATAGGGAGGGGGCACACTCAGTGTTCAAATTACATGTTTCTTTGGACTAAATCAGGAAACAGGCTGAAAAATCTAACACTTTCCAAAGCTTTTCTATTATCATGCAAAACTTTGTAAAAGAGGGCGATGCACTAAGGGCAAAAATATTGTGGACGATAATGTTAGGTACTTCTCACCAGTCATATCACTCATCTGAAAACTTGAACCAATTTTTTAGGTTATGTTTCTGGGAACACACAATTGTAAAATAGTTTAACTCTTTCCTTAAAGGCATATTTTTCTGTGCATATCATGAAGCTTTACAGGGTTACATTCAAAATTTAATTAAATTACTTTATATCATGGTATACAAATGAACTTGACATCAAAATGGAGATAAAAATCTAAATTTTATGATATATAAGTTTTAAGTTCTTAATTTTACAATGCAATGTTAAAAAAAAATATTGAATTTCTCCTAGTATGAGAATTATGACATTTGTTCTCTAGGTATCTCCTGTTCTCCAATTTATTTACCACCCCTCCAAGAAATACAAAATTTAATGTAAATTATTCATTATAATATTGTTATTACTCAAGCAAAGCATAATTTTTATAGCCTTCAATCTTATCTGGTTACAGAGCCATAAACTAGAAAATCAGACCCACTTGTGACACCCATGTGTCACATCCTCTCTTTTGCAGATTGCAAATAGTTCTCCCTGATGTTTTACACTACATAATTTATAACCAATAGAAAGCCAAAGTTATCAACAGTTGACAGAAGAAAAAAAAAGATCCAAGTAAGTACTAAATTTCTTGTTTTTCATGTGCATCTTTATTTATTATTATAACAGTAACTAAAATTTAAAAATGAGAAAATTACTGGTTAGATTAGGTAAGATAATGAAAAATAATAAAAATTCTTCATGTTATATAATTTGATATGGTAACATGAGCTGAACATTCGCCGACTGATTTACAACTTGTGTGGTGGTATTATTAGTTAGATAGGGTTCAAAGGGCAATAAAACAATAACATTAAGTCAAAAATCACATACTTTTACAAGAAGCTTTAAGCTATTTAGGATAAACACTTGTAGTTTCATGTTACTATCTGAAGTCATAGTAGAAAGAAAAAAATGGGTAATTTACACAATGGGTATAGAGCTTTGGTAGAGAAAAAAGTTGGATGTTTATTAAGTAAATTTTAGAGATTATGCAAATGATATTTGACAATTTTAGATGAAGAAAAGCATTCTTAATCTTAACATGAAAAACCACTTTGCACTTGGTGCAGTTAACACTCTGTCTCCATTTTTCATAGAAAAATTTTCAGTAAAAATTCCTCATCAAAAGTTCTGATTTTTTGTCTACGAAAGACTCGTAATGTTAACTAAAAGCTTGAAAAAGTTTGTGAAGATATACAAAACATATTAAAAGTTATAGTATGGAAACTATGATGGTCATTTTGGGGTCACAAGGTTGGTGTAATCCACCAAGCCGATAACAAGAGGGTTAAGGATGGAGCGAGTAACAAGTTACAAGGTGTAGAATTATACGTTGTATAAAATAACGCATACCTATAGCAGGTTCCTGTTCTTACTAAGTCTATACAATAAACAACATCAAACATGTTCCTACCTGGACTGTGGAACAACTTCTGTATTTCCAAAATCTACATAGAGAACTTCAACTCTACTTTCTCCAGAAACAATGATGTCTTGTTTAGTATCCTCAAAGTTTGGTAGGTCTGCAACTAGACGGATATTGTCACAAACGTTTTCTGGACTAGTAACAGGATCAGCACAGAGGTTTCTCTGTTCATGAACATTTTGTGGCAAATTTCCATTCTCACCCTCACTTGTATTTTGTGATTCACAAGAAGTATAACTATATGATTCTGAACTTTCCATTTCTTCCATGTTTTCCTTCTGAACTGCTTCCTTTTCTTCTAAACTTTCCTGGTTATCTGTTGGGGAAAAATTAGCTGATTGACTGGTATTATTTCCAGAAGTGTGAAGGATTACTTCTCCTCCCAATGAGTTTCCATTGTTTGAATGTTCAGACAAATTCCTGTTAACCTCATTATTAACATTCTGCATATTTTCACTTTGCTCTCCTGTATCCATTGCTCTTCCTGGATCTTTAGCAGAAGGAAGTATTCTCAACACTCTAGCACGATACCACTTTTTATCAAGTCCATATTGAACAAGGAAGAGGTCCCCTGCAAAAGAGAAGTTATCATTTTCCTAAACTGAAAATGTATTTCCAAACATACTTACCTCTGCTGACACTAATAGCTATTTCTCAGTCTTCATCTTTGCCATCTAACGCTGTGTTAGCTTGCTCCAGTCTTTATATACTCCCGCTCGATTGCCCTCGACAATATCTAATTTACAAAAGTTGACACTGGCCCTCACACACCCTCTATGCAGGTACTGTATATAAAAGCACTTTATGCAGACAATAAAATCACTTTTTCAAGACTTACCTCATTCCAGTCACTAGCATCGGATCTTAGTGAGGAGGAAAGGAGGGAGAGTATCAGCAGAGGTAAGTATGTTTGATAATACATTTTCAGTTTAGGAAAATGATAACTTCCAAAACATGCATACTTCTGCTGATGCTAATACCTAGAATCCCACATTGAGAAGGTGGAGGGGCCAGTGAGGACAGATCATATAGAAATCGTCTGCAGAAAACAAATATGTACCACAAGAAGTGGTATCAAAGTGAGGAACACCACCTACATCCAGAAAAGGTATGCTTTTCACCCAGAACTACAAAAAATTGAAAGGAGTGGAATATAATACGATTATGATGGTCCAGCCCTGACCAAACAGCCTAGGTTACACAAATAGGGTTGGATTTAAGGGGTCATGGTACCCATATCCCACATTGGTGGCCAGGGCAGTTGGACTGCAGATATATATATATATATATATCTTTGTGATAAGATCCTTACCAGTAACCACAGAATGATGTGTTTCAAACCACCGGATTTATGAAAGAAAGCAACACCAAAATGGACAATCCTTCTGATTAACCTGAAGAAGTCCAAAAGGCAACATCCAAGGTCTGGATTGACAGGATCATATGCCATTCTCCACCAAAGTCTAGAACTCATCCAGTCTGGATTTACAAACAATTGTCTTTACTCCCCCACCAAGTGGGCAAGGAGAATTCCACTTATCCATGCAATTATGGAGAGGATGTGGAACACTACCCCACCAAGGACCAAAGATGGGACTGTGTTGCATCAGATTTACAAGGAGATAGTAGACCCCCTGCATGAATAACATAAGACTTGACAGGGTTCATAAGAGGGTCCAAGAAACCTCCCACTGGATAGCTAAGCATCAAATCTGGACTGGTTTTCCAAGTAGGCTCCTATGTAGGTTGGTTCTGCTCCTACCAACATCAACATCTAAAAAAACTTCCAGGGAACCAGGTAGGAAGGTCCCCAACTTCGCCCTCTTCTCCGAGAGTGGAGAAGACTCAACACACCAAAGGAATATCCACTGTCCACCACCCCAGTGACTTGGAACTGGGTGTGGAAGGACTCTTGAGCTCCAATAGTAGAAGTAAGGGGGGAACATAAGCATTGGAGAGTCCTGAGGAACAGGTCTCCGAAGACAGTGCAACAGGTGAACAACATTCCCTAATTTTTAAAAGTAAACTGATCTTGACTGATTCAGCTCTAAGATCAACAGGGACTGGCAAAATCCCCTTTAGTTTTACTCATGATAGTCCATGAGTAGCGGTTCATTAGAAATATTGTAATAAGATATCACCATCCAGAATTGCATCTAGATGGTCTTATGGAACACCTCATCTCGACAGAACCTATTGCAACCAGGAACCGATATAAAGGTTGCTAGTGCGGAATTTAAATACAAGCATATCTGACTGGCCAACACTCACCACCGAGTGGGATCCAAAATAAACCAAAAGGGGGCCTAAAAGAGAAAAGAGCAATAACTGTAAGACAGATAAGTTACTAACCACTAGATAACAAAGTAGGAATAGACAAAGGCTGAGTAGCCACCGTGCCTGAAACTGTTACACTGGAATCCATATCTAATTTTTTTTTGTAGGAAAAAACAAATTCAATGAAATATACCTCTAGATAACAAAACAAAGAAATTCCCGATTATTAGAAAGTGAAAACTAAGAAAATGTAAATCACAAAACATTAGTCTAAATGCTCGCACTGTGTCAAGAAAAAGTGATTTTATTGCCTGCATACAGTGCTTATATACAGTACCTGCATATAGGGTGTGTGAGGGCTGGCGTAAAGTTTTGCAGATTAGATATTGCCGAGGGCAGTCGAGTGTGGTATATAAAAACTGGAGCAAGCAAACACAATGTTAGATGGCAAAGATGAAGATCGAGAAATAGCTATTAGTGTTAGTGGAGGTACTGGAATTGATGTTTTATCACATACAAAAACTACGTACAAAATATGCTATCAAATTTAAAACTAAAGTCAATGATTTTTAAGTGGTTCATTTTTTTTAACTTTAATCTAACATTTACACATTAATTAGTGAAAACATGCATGAATATTAATTGTTTTAGGATATCGTTTATATTAATATTGGTTATAATTAAAGATAGTTAATAGTTTCTGTGCATGGCTTAATTAAGCTTTGTTTTTTTATTTTACAGAGTTCTTGGAAACTTCAAAAACAATAATTACTTTAGTATAAAGATTCTCAGCTTCTTATTCAGAAGTTGCCATTGTAATACTATTTGAACCTTATAGGAGAAAAACAACCTGGGATATAATACTTTTTGTTAGACAATCCAATAGAAACTAGATGGGAAAAAAATTCATTTAAAAAATAAAAATTCAGTGCAGTTGTTGTTTTTTTTCATCTTTTTACTGAAACTCAGAACTGTTTTCTCACCAAGTCTCTCAGATGCAAAAAAATCAAGCCACAAAGTAATGCACCTTATACCTGGTGACCACTGTACTGGTGTAACCTTTATTGTGGTAATAAAATGGAACAGCCTAATTATTGACTATCTTTTTTTATGTTGCAAATGCAACAAGCATTGTTTATGAAAGAGTTTGAGGTAAGCTACTGTGTGTTTAACAGGTTACAGGGGTTTCCTAGAAATCATAACACGAGCAGTGGAATTGAACTCGCTAAGGGATGTTGATGTTTGTCTGTCTGGAATTTCACTTCTTTTCCTTTTATAATGTCAAATGATAAATCTAGTTTGGGCCTTTTTGGTTTTTTTAGATAGAAACATTAGCAATTATTATTTTAAATTAGAAATAAAAAAATGAAGCATTAAAAAAAAAGATTTTGTGAAAGAAAATAGTTTAAAAAATTCTTTCCTAAAGAAGTTTATTTTTTAATCTTTAATTCAAACTATGTTATAAAACAAAGAAACTACTAATGAATGAGATTACTTGACTCGGTTTTCAGAGAGTTTGGTTTGTTTTTAATTTTGTGCAAAGTTACATGAGAGCTATCTGTGCTAGCAGTTCCTAATTTAGCAGTGAAAGACTAGAGGGAAGGCAGCTACTCATCACCTACGCATTTTGGGCTACTCTTTTACCAACAAATAGTGGGATTGACCATCACATTATAATACCCCACAGTTAATGTTTGGTGGAATGGGGATTCAAACCTGCGACCCTCAGATTGAGAGTCAAGCACCCTAACCACCTGGCCATGCCAGGCCTTTCAGAGAGAAGTGTGGTTTTGTATAAATAGCAGTAATGGTGGCTTTTCTCAAGCACTGCTAAATTATGTTTACAGGCCTAACCTAAAGGTATTGTACAATGAAATGTTGTTAGATTTACAGTACAGTTAGTAACCACTAACAAAATAGGAAGGGAAATAGAATTTTCTTGAAAAACGTATAGTTTTTCTTCCACTTTTTTTCATGGTAATATAGCTGAAAAAATCCTGGTGTAACCCCAGTAAATATTTTGAAAAACACACATAATACCAAGAATTGTCTGATAACATAATTACCTCTCATTCACTATTTGCACAAGGAAACTACAAATAGCAATTCAAGCTTATATCTTAAGATTTTAATTTATTAGTCAACATGTTAAAAATAATTGCTAAAGCATCAACACAGGTTAATGTTTAAGGTTCAGGTATGGAGTGGAGTTTAGTTTCACTATCTACGTGTGGTTCAATCCTCATACTCACTAAGTTGGTTTAAACTTTATCAATGCCTATATAGCATTAACTACAAACATGACAACTTCTGTCCTAACCTACAGAAACAGTAATCAACAACTTACCATTCAGTTGATTGAAACAATAGAAAAAAAAATTGACAAATATTTTTTGTACCTTGAAAATGCCTTAAATTATTTTATGTATACCCATAATTCGATTGACCTACCAACAGTTAAAACTTTTGGAACTTGCTGTGAAGATTCACGACTCCTGCACCATTTGTTAATATTCTCACTTAGGTTTTGTAATTTCTTTACTTCAGAAAAACGTTGCACATAAAAATGATCAGGATCCTTTATGTGTGTGACAAAAACAATTTCTTGTGTTACTGAAAAAAAAAAAAATTAAACACATTTATAAAAACAAGCTTAAAATAATAAACCTTTGTTATATTTACTCTAATATATTTTGAAATAAGTCATTTTATACTATTACTTTGCTCAGACTAAAGATTCTGTATTTTATTAAGTAAAAATGATATTTATAACATCTTAATTACAACTTTTTAGTAGACAATGTTACATGGTACAATATTTGAATGCTATAGACTACAATACATTCAGCAGCACCAGAGAGGTGCAACAAGAAAGGTCATGTTAAATAACAATTCTGCAAGGGGTCTTATAGTCTGGATGTTTTGAACATAGTTAAGAATTTCCATTTTCCTGGCTGACTTTCAAGTTTCCTGATTTGTGTAAAATTCCAGTCAAAGTTACAACTGACAGTGTATGAATACTCTGGAAAAGTTACATGACATATAAAAAAAATGTCTTACAGTATACATTGAGTATTAAATAAGAACACACCTTATAAGTTTAAGGTTACCAAAGAAGTAGCCAACCAAGAATGATCAATAAAACATAAAAGCCTATCAGTACAATTCTGGCACCACTATATGGCTTAGGTTGAAAGGGCAATAAACAGACTACTATAAACAGAAGTTTTGCCCCAATGAGAAGTCAGTGGAAATCACAAAGTGAACTATCTTGACCCACCATAAACTGCAACAATTACAAAGGTACAAAACCTGGGCTAGCGTTTTATATCTTTCCAAAGGACATGTGTCGATGAGTACCAGTTTATTTTTGTAATAATGCTAACGTTATGTTGTCACGACCTTTTTTACAGAGTTACATTCAAAATTTAATTATACTACTTTAATATTACTTAAGTATTAATTCAATCATTTTAAAAGGAAATATGTAAATAAATTTCCACCATTCATTTGTCCCTATCACGTGACATTTGTTTTAAATCAATATTGTAACTTGATCATTGCTTTCACTAAGTGTAATATAGCTTTTGCTGTGTGATAAGTTAGGCATGGTTTAAGGAGCAATAAAACAATAAAATTTAGTAAAAACATATGTAAACTGTTAAAGATAAATAAATGTAATATATTGTTACAATCTGCAGGCATTCTAGGAATAAAAAATTGTAAGTTAGGTTTATTTCATATTATTTTATAATGTTATACTGTCTGTCAATTGGAGAAAATAACAGATAAAATATAAAGTTTTACTGACAAATAACTTTTAATATTCATTTTGGAAGTCTATAAGTTATGCAAATGAATCCTGAAAACTATAAAATGAAAAAAGTATATTCAATCTTAACATGAAAATTATCTTGACTCAGACTAACTAGTGTCTTACTTCATAATTTCTTTGGTAAAAATACTTTACTTAAAAGATCTAATTTTGTCAGTTGAGGAGAACTGCAATGTTTACAAAACTTTGTGAAGATACAATCAATAAATTAAGAATTGTAATAACTATTAGTATGTATAACTTTACGGGAAAAAAGTGCTTATAAACACAGAGTTTGAACCCATACAGTTGAATGTCACTACTGTCGCACCCCTCATAGCTGACATAATGGCAGCCAATGGAATAATCATTCTTGTTGGTCTTCTTTGAGGTTGTCCACAGGTACAAGTATTATTATTACTGTACTTTATTCCAATTGAAAGTTGTTGGTGAAAATTTTAAATATTATAAAATAAACTTCATTGCATACATTGCAAGGATTATACAAAGCTTTCAAATAATTTTTTCTGTAATCAATATTATTGCCTTCCTAATGACCTTATCATAGTTTGGTAAATCAGTGATTTGAAACCATTTCAAATGAAATTAATTTATACCAAAATAGTTAGATGTGGATGAGACAAAAAAAACAAAAAAACAATTACTTGTAATAACACTGTATTTTCCAATTTTCTTGACAAGTCATGAGCACATGTCACACTTTTTATACAAACAAAACAAAAGAAACCATCTTAAATTTAGAAATAATTTGTTTTGTATATTTTTTACTTGTTTGTTTCTGATATTCATGCACAGCTACAAAAAAATTGTTTGTACTAGCTGTCCTTAATTTTGAGCTGAAGGACTAGGAGAGAAGGCAGCTAGCTAAAATTACTCACCACAAACTCTTGGGTTACTCTAATCAAATAGTGGGATTTCATTGTCACTTTTATAATACACCCATTGCCCCAAAGTTCTGAGCACAGTTATGACAATGAGAATAAATTGTACACCCTCAGATTCAGAGTTTGGCACTATAATAATCAGGCTAAGCCCAACTTCTTCTGATTAATAAAGAAATAAATTATCACAATTATCAGATTCACAGTTTGGCACTATAATAATCAGGCTAAGCCCAACTTCTTCTGATTAATAAAGAAATAAATTATCACAGTTATCAGATTCACAGTTTGGCACTATAATCATCAGGCTAAGCCCAACTTCTTCTGATTAATAAAGAAATAAATTATCACAGTTATCAGATTCACAGTTTGGCACTATAATAATCAGGCTAAGCCCAACTTCTTCTGATTAATAAAGAAATAAATTATCACAGTTTGGCACTATAATCATCAGGCTAAGCCCAACTTCTTCTGATTAATAAAGAAATAAATTATCACAATAAACCATTTGCCATATGAACTAAACTCCAATATTTCCAAGTTTCAAATGGCTGAACTAAAGAATAATATACATATATATAATAAAACGCACAAACTGGTAAGAATTTCATAAGTTAAGGTATGAAAATTAAAGTCTCACAAAAATTTTACACTGTGTGTTACAATTTTGTAGTTTTGGTGAAGAAAATAAGAAATTTATAAGGCATTAAAGAAGAAATAAATGCTAAATGCTCAACACATTAAAAACCACAAATTAATATATCACAAAGAGGTTTCTACTGCACCATAATTTGCTAAATACCCATGTGTTTATTCTCAGGCATAAGAAATTTGAAACATTTTTCAAAAAAAATATTTTATTATACTGTTTATAAAAAATGTTATGTGAACATGAAAAACAGGTTGCTAAATGCTGTATTCTACCGAGATATCTCTTAACATTTCAAATAATCATATGAACTCATGAATTTGTAATATAGAAAACTAAAATAGATTGTTAGTTTCAATAAACACAATAAACTTATTTTGTTTGGTAAATATAATACAATCCGTTTAGTTTTGTTTGCATAGCCTATCCTATTAACTTTTGTAGGTTTGGTTTGAATTTTGCACAAAGCTACATGAGGGCTATCTGCACTAGCCATCTGTAATTTAGCAGTGCAAGACTAGAGGGAAGGCAGCTAGTCATCATCACCCACCATCAACTCTTGGGCTACCCTTTTAACCAACAAATAGTTGAATTGACTGTCACAATATAACATCCCCACAGCTGAAAGGGTGAGCATGTTTGGTGGGACAGGGATTAGAAAATGAGGCCTGCAGATTGTGAGTCGAGCACCTTAACCACCAGGTCATGCCAAACTTTTATAGGATAAGCATGCCAAAACAATATTAATAACACATAAAAATAACAGAGAACGTGATTAACACTATTAAACTGTATTAAATCTTTTATACTGCAGTATTAAAATAATACAACACAGAGAAAAATTTTAAATATTAAAGAAAATTAGGTAAAAATAGCACTTACATACTGTTGCTTTTTTAGGTTTAATGAAAGGTGATATCTTTAATTTTTGACTGTCTGGAGTATGTAGAGGTGTACTTCCATGGGTTGAGATGTCATCTGCCATAGAACTGTTCAGAGACTCTGTATCTTAAGTAACAGAAATCAAATGCTATGAATGATTGTAATTTGTCTGGTGGCTTAGTGGCTGTATAATACTAAGAGTTACTTAAACCACTATTTTCACACTACAAATACAGAGACTCTGTATCTTAAGTAACAGAAATCAAATGTTATGAATGATTGTAATTTGTCTGGTGGCTTAGTGGCTGCATAATACTAAGAGTTATTTAAACCACTATTTTCACACTACAAATACAGAGACGCTGTATCTTAAGTAACAGAAATAAAATATTATGAATGATTGTAATTTGTCTGGTGGCTTAGTGGCTGCATAATACTAAGAGTTATTTAAACCACTATTTTCACACTACAAATACAGAGACTCTGTATCTTAAGTAACAGAAATCAAATGTTATGAATGATTGTAATTTGTTTGGTGGTTGTATAATACTAAGAGTTATTTTAACCACTGTTTTCACACTACAAATACAGTGCTTACAGCTTACATTTTTCATTTGGTGATCGAAAATAGTAATAGTAATGAAACAGTACTGTCTAAACAGGCTTGCAGATGTTAGAAGAATTTTAGTACTATCCAACACCATGTGTATTCTGAATACTTATTTAAATTTGTAAATCAAGAATTATCTCAACATGTATGAAAAGATTGGTCCAATAATATCTCCCCTGGATTTTATAAGGTGTAATTTAAAAATTAGAGGAGAATAGCATAAGCAGAATCATAGGCTCTCTTTCTTCCAATAATCAGGGTCTTTTTAGTTTACCAAAATAAGAAATTCCTGCCTTCTCTAGTACATATTCTTTGTTATACATCAAATATTTAAAAATTTATCAACTGTTTAATAAGTCTATCTTTTTAAGCAACTATCAATTGGGAAGGCTAAGTATACAAAATGTGAAACTGTATTCGTAGTGATAGGTCTAATGCTGTAACTTTAGGCCTAGCTGTATCTACAGTAATAGTAAGTCTGGAAACCTGAAAGTATGAAATTAAAACTAATCTTGGTAAAAATTATTGTGAATTACTTACTATAGATTTAATAATAAATAGATAAAATACTTATCAATATCAATTCCATGTATTGCTGTAAATTACCTATTCTTTAGTAATTATAATATAAATAAATAAAATACTTTTGATGGCTTTCTGCTAAGTCTTTCATTCAAAAGAATTGCACTTTGAGTTTTAAGCCCAGGCATCATTTAAAAGAATATACATCTAAAATGTCTAAATTTCGATTATAAAATATGCCCAGCTTTAATTTTAAAAATACTCATAATTTAAGACCAATTATTCTGAGATTTATACCTGCAAATTAAAATGTTTAATTAATTTACAGTCTACATGGTCTAACACAGTAGCCTTCACCAGGCATTACAAAATTTGATCATGTAAGTAGCATTTTGACCAGTACTACATCTGTTGTATTCCAGCCAGCCTGATGAACGGTGATATTAGATGAAAGGTCTTGTTGGTGTTGAATATAAAAGATATAGTGTGGTTGACACATTTTTCTTTATTTTCATTCATAAATTCTTAGAACATGCTCAGTTTCTAATGAAAAATTAACCATCTAAAGCCTATATAACCTGAATTTGGGTTATTCTCAGTTTGAATTACAAGGCTAAAGGATATTAAGCCTCATGGGCTGTTAAAACCATGGTAACAGTACAAACAGTCTACTATTACTAAATGCCAATAAAACTGTACAATCCAAGCAAATATACCAAAGAAACTAGAGAAATTCAATTGACTGTGATTGTATTATGTGAAATGTAAGACCTTTTGTAGTTATGTCCAGCCATGATATGGACGTAAAAGAAAACAAAATTACACACACATAAAGCCAATTTTTGCATACAGGCAGAATGCTTTGAATAATGTATGCTCAATTGTGCATTAATGCAACTTCTGTAACTTTGAATTATTGCTTGGGAATTGATTTAATAATAGTATAATAGCTTTTTTATCAAGAGTAATTTCATAAGTAGTTGTAATGAATTGAATTGTATTTTATAATAAAAATTTAGATACTAAATTTATGATGCCTACATGTTATCTGTCAAAATCATAATTCTGCTTCTTGTAAAGCAAAACAAGAAAAACAATCTAAACTGACAAAAAAACTAATACACACCTGTGTTTAGAAGCAAATCATCATCAGTTTCTTCAACTTTATAATCAGGTGGTAGCTCTGCATCCGAACACAGTTTATACCTAGACATATGAATTGTTTATCATCTCATTACCAGTTTATAAACTGTTGAAAATAGGTGCACATGTAAAAACTTCATCTCTCAATACCACGTGTCCACATAGTTGTTGTTCTATTTTTTTTTACAAATGATTCAATTGAAAAGCATGTGAATTTATTTGTAAAATACAGATAAATATATATAAATTGCTTGTAGACAATTTGAGTATTTCTTTTAATTTGGAAAGCTAACATCAGAAGAATGTTTCTTAAAACTAAAAACTGTGACTTACATTTCAAAGTTGATGTTTATAGTTAATATTTATTGCACCATTTTGTTTAAATGAAGCACCAAGTAGCTCCACCTATATGCTTCGTTTGACATAAAATCCTTCAAACAAACATCTAAGTTGCTGGGTTTCAAGTCAAGTTAGCCTCAACTTCTAAATGTAATTTTAAGCTTTCAAATGCTCAAAATGATATAATTTTTACATTAAACTACACTGTTGGATTTTGTTACTCTTTTATAGGTTTTAGATATTACTTCTAAAGAAAAATGTGGAACACACTTGTACTTCCAATTTACAACATTGTTAAAAACAAAATGTCTATTAGATTAATCAATTTATAAGAACAGCTATAACGGAAGTCTCTTATACTGAACCATAAGTACATAAAAATTATGTGGTTTGTAAATAAATAATTTAACATCAAAAATCTTACATAAAATTTGGAATAGACCATTTTATTATTAAAAATGATTTTAATTTTAATACTGAAGGACTTGTAAGATATTAATTTCAGTACAAAAAAACAACACTTACTTTTGTTTTATATCAGCTTCAACTTTTCCAAATTGTGGAATTCCATCTATGAAATTTTGGTCAAATTCAATTCTGTAAATAATTCAGGTAGCAATTATTAATTATATAAAATGATAAAATTCATCACAACTTACTTAAATGTGATACTGAATTCTCTAAAAAAAGGACTATCTGCCAACTACTGGTACTGAAAGAAAAAAAAAAAATGTTAATTTATAATGCTGATGATGACAAAACCTTGTCAAAACGTTGTACATTTGCTGTTATGTTAAACTTATATTAAAGTTCTTCCTCATTACTCATTCAAGCCGTCTCCAAGCATTATTAGTCTCAAAGTGGGTTCCTCGTCATTAAAAAGGTTAATTTAGATTTATTTTGATTTTCTTTTTTGGTGTTAACAAGGATGATCAAATTGACCAACTTTGTATAGTTAAGAGCAAGAAAATAACAGATAAAATATAAAGTTGTAGTGAAAAAAAAACGTTTAAATATTATTTAGGAGTTTTAGAAATTATGCAAACAAAATTTGAGAGTTTTCACTTAAAAAAAGTATTTTTAATCTTAACATGAAAATCACTTTACAACACTTTGACTCCACATATTCATGGATAAATTTTTATTGAAAATACTTCATTAAAAATTCTGATTTTTTTTACTACTAATGACTTAATGCTTACTGAAAGTTTGTGAAATTCATGAAGATACACAATACAAAACATATAGTTATAATATGGAAACTATAAAGGTCAATTTGGGGTTATTTTTTAGGTAAAATCAACTGAGCTTATAGTGAGAGTTAATTTGGCCACTGTAAAACTAAAAGCTGATAAGATGATGGCCTGTCTGTTTTTATTAACCCTTTGACAACCGTGTACTCTTTTAACTCCTTTCTGTGCACGTCATAAAGTTTTATTGAGTTACATTCAAAATTTAATTAAACACCTTTACTATTAATGTAGGTTAATGAAATCAGATTTATCATATACATTATAATGCAAAGTTTTATAGTATCTAAGTTTTAATTCCTTTATTTCAAAAGAAACTTTAAAAAATACTTAAACTTCAGTTTTATTGTCATGTGACACACAAGTGTTTACAAATATTATCTCTTTTCATATCAATTACTTGACTAATACAACATGTACAGTGTACACGCAATGTTTAGATACAAAACTATGATTACAATGCTATTTACCCATCCTTGTTTCAAATTCTTTCGGGACAACTTCCATCCCCTGACAGTAGTAAAGCCCAGCTCTTATAGACTTGAGATTTACAAACTACATTTAATTATTTGACGTACATGTTTATATCCAATAGAAAAAAAGAAACAATTTTAAACTACAATCTCCTTATGTTTTTTTAACACTGTCACACAATATTTGTTTTACCAAGTACATCAAACCACTCTTAGCATTGTTGTTGTTTTTGTCCTCACTAGCACTTAGTGTTGTTTCTCAACTAGATACATATTGGTTAGACAGACGGTTAAATTGTACTTAGGTTTTACTTTTATATTTTAGTTAATTATGTATTATTTATGTTTTAAAATGAATACCTGAAAGGTTTAATAATTTTTTAATATAACCCAAATTTCACCTGGGTTTGTAAGAATTAACGTACTACGAGAGTGCAAAAACATTTTGATGAAAGCTTGCATATCTCTACCAAAGAAGCCATGAGGGCACACATTGGCATATGTGTTGAGATGAATAACAAACAGTAAATACCTGAAATTATGAATAAATCCAAAAGAAGATATGTTAAAATTATTTGATGAAGAATTAAAAAAGTATGTACATATTTCTATTTTTTGAAATCGTAAACATTTAACTGCACTGTACATTGATGATAATAGCTAGTTAGTGATACACCAGAGAAGATGAAAAATAAAATATAAACATTTACCTTAAAAAAACTTTTGGTATTCATTAAAACTTTAACATAAAAAAAAGTATTTTTATACTTAAAATAAAAATCACTTTGCACTTGAGTTATATAATAAATACCAAGTTTTTAGTAAAAAAAGATTACATTAAATATTTTATTTTTCTGAAACTACATGCCTTTAGGAAAGTTCCTGCAAAGTTTAAAATAACTTCATCAACTAGTTGTATTTTTGGAACAAAATATGATGAAAGTTACATTACATCCTCACGTTTTAATGATGCTGTAGCCAAAGGATTAACAAATTTTAGGTAATAATTGATGAAGAATTTAAGCATGAAATGTTATGAATTATTTCTGGAGTGTTTATGCTGAAGATGAAATTATAAAAACGTTCATGTTCTTTATCCTATCAACAATTTCATAGTTTTATATTTTGGACAAATGAGTCTACGGTTTATTTTATCCTAACAATAGTCATGTGACACTTGCCCACTGCAGTCAATGGAACAGAATTCAAAGCCTGTTACTGATTAGTGTTGCCATGTTAGCACCTTTATCATTCATGTTTTCTAGATTGTTTTTTGTGACACTGAGATCAGAACAATGGTACAGTTTGTTGTTAATGACATGAGGAATGTTTGGTAGATATTCAAGGAATCTTCAAAGGCTTCTTGATAAAAAAAATCATTGATTTTCCAGGATGTGTCAAGCCGAGTTTACTCCCGGACAGGAAGAAATTGCAATGTTCTTGAAATATCTCATCTATTTATAAAGATATCTCAAAAAACAGACATTTTGAATTTAAAAATTCTAACCTTTCTTTTAATGCAACTATTTTTGAAATCCAAGAATAAATAAATATCCCCAAAACATTGCGAGTACCCCTCAAATAGGTATAGTGCCACCTTAAATCTGAGAATTTTAATTATTACAAAGGACAAAAATGATATAACAGAATTAAAACAGTAATAAGAGCAACGACATTTGTTAACAAGACTACTGTGTCTGCTATAGGAGAAATACAACTCACTTGATATCATCTCTGTTCTCTGCATTTTCAGTTGGAACCAGATGACAAGGAATTTCTTTAGCTGAATGAAGATTCTTAAGTACATCCACCACATTGATAGGGATGAAACTATTATTCAGAACCTTTTCAGCATCTGAATTTATAAAAACAAGCAAGAAGAAAATAAAATAAATTTTTATAACTAATATAAGAAACAGTTTTCCACTCCTCCAGAAAACGTAATAGAGAACAATGTAATGGCACAGTATGTTTTAACAATATATGAATTTAGTATCAGAAACAATTATTTATTGATATCACACAAAAACGTCCAATAATTTGTTGTACCAATAGATTCAGAATAAGAAACAAATAATAATAATAAGACTAGCAACAACTGTCTTACTGTGTGACTACCTAATTTTCTACAACTGTGTCTTCAAACAAGATGGTCGAGAATGAACATTCATACACAGAAAAAAGAAAAATATGAGTCCGTCTGTCTGTTGTTACAATTATTTGTGAGGAACTGACTGCAATTAAATTTTGTAGAGGAAAAAATCAGGTAGACCCCCTTCCCTCAAATATGAGTTTAAATGAATAAACAATTGGACAATGGTTTATGATTAGCAGCCATTTCAATTTTACTGCCTCAATGCTGTGTATGAGTATCAACTGAGTGAGGAGGTTAATAGCATAATGTGAGGTTGATGACAATGATAAATAAAAGTTTTGAAACGATTTTAGTTTACTGCCTGATTTGTTGGGTGAATTTGATGTCTACAGGAATTGTATGCTTGAGGTCAAGTTTTCTCCAAGTGTTAATTATTTTTGAGCTGATGTTAGGGATAAATGGTAAACTGCAGTGTAATATTGTGTTGTTGTTTGGTGTGTTAGTGTAAATTTTGTTTGTGAGTTGAGCTCTGAAGTTTTTGTTCTGGTGGTTGTGTGGAAATGTTTTGATAACGGTTAGTGGAAATTTGTTGGTGTGAATGAAGAAATGCTTTACAGAGTTCTCAGTTGAGCAAAGTCTTGAAGCTGTGTGTATTAGATTTTTTAGTATACAACTGTTTTTGTTTGGACTCACGGGTGGAATTTCAGGGGATGTAGAGGTCTGTGCAAGTGATTTTCCAGTGAATTTGGTTTGGAAATGTGTGTTGGATCTAAAAATGTCAAGGTTAAGAAAAGACAACTGTTTGTTATTTTCATGTTCAATGGTGAATTTAATGTTAGTGTGAATGGAGTTTATGTGTTCAAAGAAAGTGTTTATGTGTTCTTTGGAAACCAGCAGAAATGTTGTCAACATATCTGTACCAGTATAAGTGAGGATAAAGTGTGGATCGTATGGCTTGTGTTTTGATCTGGATCATAAATATGTTTGTGAGAACAGGTGAAACAGGGTTGCCCATGCTTAAACCATCTTTTTGAAGAAAAGTTTTGTTGTTGAAAATGAAGTTGGTTTTTGTTGTTGTGAATTCTAAAAGAGAAACAAAATGTGTGTTGAGGATGTGAATTGAAGGATTGGGGTCATTACTGTTCAGATCAAGTGTAACATTACAGGCTTCTTTGACGGGAACTTTGGTGAAATGTGATATAACGTCAAAGCTCGTCATTAAGGCTTTGGGTTTTCAAAAAAGGAACCTGCAGAAGTTATACAAGGTGTGAGAGCCCCAGGCTATGTATTTACCGAGATTGTAGTCAAATGAGTCATAAGTCGATAGTATAGGTCATATGGGGCAGTCTTGTTTGTGTGGTTTGGGAATGCCATAAAGTTGTGGTATGCACGAGCCAGTTTTCCTTAGATAAAAATCAAGATCTTCAATAATCAAGCTGTCTTTCTTCATTCATGATAGGGTTTTGTTTAGTTGTTTTTCATGTGTGTTTGTTGGGTTGAAATTTCTTAGCATCTGAAAGAATGTTATTCATTTTGTCAATGTACTCTGTGTTGTTCATTATTACAGTAGTGTTGCCTTTGTCAGCATTTAGAATTTTAATGTTGGTATCTTTTTTCAGATTGTACATGCATTTTATCTCACTGTTTGTGAGATTCATACTCAGTTTACGAGTCTGGTTAGCTACATTAATGGTTTTTCTAGAGAATTCTTTCAGAAAGTTTTTGGTAACCTCAGGAAACCACATTTTGTTATAGTTATCAATCATAAAAGTCTGGTAGTCAAAGTTTTGGATTTTTTTCTTCTTGTTGGTTGCTGTATAAGGTGGAAGTAGTCTTTTGAATCACTAGTCTTTTGGATATATTTTCTAGACTGGTCTTTAATTCTAGGCAGGGAACTGTTTTGTGGTTGATGGCGAAGTTGAGGCCCTTGTTCAGAAGTTGTAGTTTAGTGTCGTTTAGTGGTCGATCTGATCTGTTGATAACAAGATTGGGTTGCGTTTTGTTGTTGTAGTTTTCTCAATTGTTCCATTTTTTTCGTTGTTTACAGATATCTTCTTTTGATTTAATATGGAGTTGCTTTGATTGATGGTCTGTTGTATATTGCTGTAGTTGTCTGGTTCAAGGTAGCAGACAAGTTGGTGGTCTAATTTCAGTTTATGTTATTGTAAGTAGTTTAGTTCTTGATATTTGGAATTGAGCGTGGCTTTTAGAATTCTTCGTTGCATGTTTTGGATGATACTTGTACCCAATACCTGTTTAAATGAAAGTGATGTTTTATGTCGTAAATAGCAAGGTACTTTTGCAATGGATCGACATTTTGTATGCCATGGGTTAAAATAGTGGCCCACATCCCCATTTATGACATTACTCTTTAAGATTGGCATTTCTGGATAAACTTGCTATTCATTAGAAAAATAATTATGATTCAAGTGAAACTGTTAAGTGGAACGTAGTTGTCATTTATGTGGCCCCCAAAACCAACTCGCATCATCAGTGACTTCAGATAAATATTGAATTTATTTTATAGGCTAATGATTTAAAAAAAAATGTCACTTCTCTGCAAACTAATCAATACATGTGTACAAACAACTACTTATTTTGTTGCTGAATAAATAAATGAACTACATATTTCTGCACATTACACTTAATATTTAAAATAATGTTTGATTTTAACACTTCAATGTGATGAATAATATTTATTCAAACTAGAAAAACTTTTATGGCTTACTTTCGATTTAAAAGAATTCCAGATAAGTTAGACATACAAAAGCAATTAAAAGGGATCTTACAAAATTTTCTATTTTTTTATTACTGATAACTGTCTTGTTAGAATCCAATATGGCAGTGGATATTCTTTTCTGATTTTGACTGAATTTCTTCTGATTTTACACATCATGTCTGCCACTGCTTTACTTACAGAGAAGTAGAGTATTTCAACACCAGAAGACTAAAGTTTTGTTATTTCAGTATCATGTTACTGTTGGGTGTGGACTGATAAAGTTCATAATATTAACAAATATTTGTATTTTTACTCCCTGTAAGAATACAAGCAATTTCTTCAAAATACTGTTTTAGCCATGGCATATCAGCTCATAGAATGGCTTTGAGTTTTTCAAGTGCAAACTTTTAGCTCATTGCCCCATCATCTATTGACCTATTTGAGATCTAATTACAGTTTTGGACTCAGGTGGTCAAACCCTTTTGATTGATTTATTTGACCACACCCAAGGTCTCAGATTAATTTACTCTAATCCTGTTTAAAAGAATTTCAATTGGATGGTAGAAATTCTGATGAGTAATAAAATAAATCAGGTATACGCACACCCCACGTTTGGTATTGATGGTGCACAAAAATATAGTTAATAAAGTGGGGGGGGGGGGTAGGTCTCACGTAGGGTTAGTTACTACGAATA
>NW_013667454.1:79820-109374 GCF_000517525.1 Limulus polyphemus
GGGGGGGGGGGGGGGGGGAGGTCTCACGTATTAATTTACTCAAATCCTGCCTAAAAGGATTTCAATTGGATGGTAGAAATTCTGATGAGTAATAAAATAAAATCAGGTATACGCACACCCCACGTTTGGTATTGATGGTGCACAAAAATATAGTTAATAAAGTGTGTGTGTGTGTGGGGGGGGGGGGGGGTCCCCCGTTTTAATTTACTCAAATCCTGCCTAAAAGGATTTCAAGTGCTGCTGCTATCACAATACAAGAGGGAATCCTCAACAGCTGCGGTACTTACCAGAAGTACCTCCCATATCTTGCATTACTGTTGATATTTCACTGCTGGTTTACTCTTAAATACAAGTCTTAATTCTTTCATGTTTTAAAAATTTCTAATAATATGGTTCCTTGAAGTTTAGAAAAAACTGCAGCCTTAACCACTGGCACAGATATACTGAACAAGTATGAAAACCATTTGCCTCATTATAAGAAAAATGATAAAATTAGTCAATCATTCTCTATAGCAAGTCTCATTGTTTAAAAGTCATTTCTAGTCTAGACTTTATCAGTTGTGTCTACAGAAGTTCGAAACTAACTGGAATCTGAAAATCATAAAAAGTCGATAAAAAAATATAATTATATGAAACATGAAGAGCACCACCTTGTATGTATGTGGGCAAAGAGCTGGTTGATTTAAACAATAACCTATAAGCAGTGATTACATCAATTAATGTAGTAACCTAATCGATTGATCAAAGTTATACTGACTGTCATGAAAATAATCAACTAATAGAAATAACAATTTCTGATTACTGATATTTTTAATTATTTCAACTATCGAAACAGTTAAAATCTTGCTATTACGCTTATTGTTAATTGCAGAGCTTTGGCCAATTTTAGCCTTACAAGTTTTTTTATTTCAGGTTTCTTCAAATTTGGTAACTTGGTCAAGGGTGTCTTAGATTTCATTTCCATTACTTTTATAAAAAGTTCACAGCTAAAATTGTGAAGCAAGTTCGGAAGCATCGAAATTCAAACCCTTCAATCCATAGCTTGACATGCTAACTACAAAGCGAGAGCCTTGAATAATTAAAAAAATATTCTTTTAAACTCATAATAAGGGAAACAACAAATTTTTACTTAATATAAATAAAGATAACAATCTTTGAATACATTTTCTTTCTACTTCAGTGAAACTATTTTTAGGTTTACCAAGGTTAAGTCAATAATTTTAAACAGATTACACTAAGTAAATGTTCTATTTTTGTCAAGAAATCTTTAAATAAAATGGTGAAAACATACAGATATTCAAAACAGGAAAATATTCACAATAAAGAAAAACACCATGAGGAAGACACCAGAATTCATTCATATGTCTATCATAAATTCACAAGTACTGAGAACATATTTAAATAGTGTTTACATAAAAGAACTTGATTCACTTGAAATCTTACCTCTTATCAAAGCTGTTAACTGTTTCAGCTGATCAGAAGCCTCTTGCCTCTAAACAACAAAACATGTTTTCTTTCTAATGATGTACCAGACACTGATAACTTACTTATAAATTTTTTCCTCACTGAAAAGTGAATTTCAGTGAGGAACAGATAAATGACTGTACATGAAAATCAGACACTGATAATACCAGTTTACAAGAATATCTATCATGTTTTAATACAAATATCTTTATTTTTTCAGTTCACAAAGAAATCTTGGAAAATATTTCTAAACGTTTCTCTACTGGCAACCACAAAAACCTAGGTAAAGTAGGTTCTCAAGTAATTGAGTGACAAGCCTTGAAATGAGAACTCAATAACATGAGTACCTTCTACATGGAACACCAAGAAAACACTGCACATTTTAGAAGCTATACGAGATTGCTAACTGGATCATCTATGCTATCTTATTTTTTGGCAGTAACATGACACAAATCATGAAACCACAGATCTCTAGCCTGGCACACTAACTACTGGTTATACTTTGATTACTGTTCCTATGATGCTACTTTAAAGGCCTTGTTACTCTTTCATGATTGCCTTGGTGGATTACACTGATCACTTGACCCCAAAGTAATAATTAGCTTCTGTACTACAACTATTAACAATTTTTAACATATTTTGAATATCTTCATGAAATTTTTCATGCTATTAGTTTACATTACAAAACATTTTTAGACAAAAAAATCAGAATCTTTAATTAAGTATTTTTACTAACAATTTGTTTGTGAACATATGAAGTCAGAGTGTTGACAGCTTTGAGTGCAAAATGATTTTCGTGTAAAGATTAAAATACTTTTCTTCATATGGAAGTTTACAAATTTCATTTGCATAATCTATAAAAATTCCTATATAAATATCCAACGTTTTTTCTTCAAAAAGCCTATATTTTATCTGTTATTTTCTCTACCCTAACTCTACATGGAGGTGATCAATTTGATCAACCCTTTAACCACTATAAAACTTTATTGGTTGAAATTTCAAAACAGAGTGAGTAATACTGTTCTATCCTTTTTAGTATTGACCATGAAGTTCCAAAATACTTCTCCCGAGAGTTTCTAATTCTAATCTTTTCACATATACTTCCTATGTTCATTTTATTGTTAGTGGCTGAAGTAGAAACCTGCCAAATCTAAAGCAATGAATCACCTCTCCTGCCATTTGACAGAGTTTATCATAACTCTAGCTCCACGATCACAATGGGAGAAGGTTTATCGGCTTCTTTACAGTACAGTGGTTGCAATGAGAATTGTTTAAAGTAATAAATGTGCAAAAAAAATGTTATAAATATGGCTCTGTACAAAGTCCAGGCCAAACCAATAAACTTGGTAGGTGCTTGGATATTAGTTTTCCTCCTGGGATGGTCAGAATCTAGCAGTATAGGTGGACAAAGTATGTAAGTGTTTAGGAACATAAAAAAAACAACAACATAAAACAGTAAATAAACTTACGATGTTACGAAGTTTACTTACACTCATCCATTATAGTTGCTAAGCCCCATCGTATGCCATGTTTATTCTCTCAAATGGATGGGAAAGACAAATTAATTTTTGTAGATTTCAAAGATGCATTTTAGAAAACCAAAAAATTATCAAATCACTATCCTTGTGTACATAAAACCACTGTAACTAAATTGTATGTGAGTTAGAAAAGTCTCATTTCTGTTCAGAGCAATGACTTAATCAACAGTCTTCACCATTACCAGTGAAATTACGTAGTTTGGAACATGCTCTTTCTATTGGTTATAAAAATGAATTAAAGAAAAGTAAGCATGACTAGGCAAGAGATTTCAAAAAAATGGAGTAGTGGGCAGGGCTACCCTGGTAGGTTAGAAATATACATTACTATCTCAGCAAATCAAAAAGGTGGGAGGTTCTTACTGTATATTCTAGCTTGAAAATGTCTGAAATTTGAATTTCTAATTCATTAACCACTACTGTATGGTAAGCATAATAAAATATAAACTTAGCAATAAGACAAGACATACCATATGACACACAAAAAAATTTAATTTATCTTTTTATTTTCTTTAGAATTAGGATATTAAAACATATATAATATTGAAATATGGATTATAAACTACATTGTAATGCCAATCTTATTGACAATCAACGATAATAAAGTTATTTAATTCAATTTTGACATAACATTCTGAAACATTGTGATATGTGCCTTAACCTGTTGGTAACAAGAAGATTAATTACACTAGTAACCACTGTTAAAAATTCAAACTAGGTGAGCCAAATACTTAATACTCATAAGCACAAACTATAAAGTGTACATATATTGTTTTAACAAACCCAGGCTGCTAGCAAACACACTGCATATTGTATTATACAAATTAAACCTTCATTTAAAAGTTCAGTAATTACCATCTCAGCAGGAATGTGTAGAACGTTAAACATATACAAAAATTTCCCTTGATGACCTCTTGTGGTATTTTATAACTCTGTTGACTGATTCTGATATAACAATGAGGAAACGTTAACAAATTACCCGATACCATTTGATTATACACTAAACAGAAAAAATTTGAACAAAGCAGAAAGTCTTGCACGTTCAAATTCACCAAATAAAATCAACAAGGATCTTGATAAAGAAACCCAAAAAACACTCGGTGTCTATACTTCACAAGCAACTAAGAAATTCAGTGTCGAAGATTTTATTCTCAAACATTTTCTTTAAATGTTTTCCAATTACTTACTTACATAAAACTGTGATAGCTTGAAATATCTTCTACTAAATACAGATTGAAAAACAAAAAACTCTTGCACCTTTACAAGAGAAATCAATACAGTTTTTCCGATAAAATATAGATAGAACATAATTACCCAAAAATGTAAGAGACACATACACATACATCTGTACAAGAAAATTAGTTATTTTTCACTGTGTAGCTTTTAAAGCTTGCTGAAAAGTGACATCTTAGTCATAAAACCAGTAAAGGATTGACAACTAATGATCAGTTGTATGTAACGTTTCTCACTGTGAGTAACCTTGAGCAATGTGTAACCTGTAGACTTTACAATAGCAATGGATTCATGATGCAGAAACTGAAGTTTAATAATGAAG
Source organism: Limulus polyphemus (assembly GCF_000517525.1). Lineage (NCBI taxonomy): Eukaryota > Metazoa > Arthropoda > Merostomata > Xiphosura > Limulidae > Limulus > Limulus polyphemus. The sequence continues at coordinate 84,375 of NW_013667454.1, forward strand.
GTAAAGATGGTTGATAAAACATTTTATTTAAAATGTTTGAACGTTTCAGAATAACTTATTCCATCTTCAGTGAAGTATGGAAATTGTGTTACAAAGATGATTATTACTAAAATTACAATATAATGACAAAATCATTAGTTTACTTAGTTATTAAGAAAAGTGGCAAATGAATGGATGAAACAATTTATATATATATATATATATATATATATTACACAACAGCTTAGTTAAGTGTGAAAATTTAGAACAATTTTATGTAGAGGTCAAAGTCTGAAGATCCTGTGGTGATGATAGAGAAAGTCTACTCATAGCTAAAGACCGTCTGAATCGTATCGATTCACAAAGCTTTTTAGATCTGAAATTGTTCTAAATTCTCACACTTAACTCAGCTGTTGTGTAATATATATACACACACACACTGTTTTATCTGTCCATTTACCATTTTTCTTAATAACTAAGTAAACTAATGATTATGTTATTATAATATAATTAATCATCTTTGTAACACAATTTTCAGATTTCGCTGAAGATGGAATATGTTGTTCCGAAATATTCGAACCTTGCAAATAAAAGGTTTTATCTTTTATCAACCGTCTTCATCTTCATTATTTGACTTTACAATATCTTAGGGTTAGTGAGATAACAAACTCACTGAGATGGCTGAATTTCTTCAATATACTGTTCTTGTATAATATTGAGGGTCAACTAACATTTTGACAAATAATCTACGTATTCAAAGTATGCAATAGAGTCATGTTTACCACTACTTTCTGTCCATTTGATAACTCGGTCTGACTTTGATAATTCATAACTTTATCACAGCTGCATTAGTGTTATGGTGAATAAATTGGTAGTCAAACTGAAATCAGCTATCGATGTTTTATGTGGATATCTCAAAGGTTTTAGAGAACATGCAAGTTGTGAAAAATGTGAGAAAAGTATTAAATACACTCATCAATTTGTAATCTTAAAAAAACCAAAAGATACAAGAATATCATTATGAATAGTACAAAACAGTAAAATAGTAGTAAAATAGAATTAACTTTATTTATTATTATTTATTTCATTGTACTTCTCATTCCTTCAGGGTTTTTAACAAGTTTCACTGGGTCTGAAAAATTGTGTAAACAGAACATAACAACTTCTGCCTCCATTTTTAATTGGTTTGGTTATCATTACAGAGCAGGCACAGTGTCCATACTAGTAAGTGGACAATGTAGCTGTTACTAGCCTCAGGATATGACCTTGTCTTCTGTCGTATTAGTATGGTATGGGGTATGTAATTTGTGTCACTAATACACCAATGTCAGAAAAGGAAACCATGGCTGAATCAAATTACACCGAGGAATTTTTCTGATGTAACGAAAGAGGTTTGTCTTATTCATACAAAGTAAACTGTCACCTCTTCACTTGATATATCTATTTTGTGTAAAATGTCATGAAAACTTAGGATCAAAGATAATTCCAACCTTTAGAAAACAGACTATTGTTTAGATGTCATCGCACATGAAAATGTCAATATCAAACTGGTTTCTCTTGTTGAAGAAGTGTATAAAGTATTTTGAGTTGGATATATTCAACTTTTCTTTCAAATAAAGAGGACAATTTGTAATTCAAATTTCATTTAGTGAAAATGACCTTTTTTGGTTTTTTACCAATTCAGAAAATGCAGCAAAAGTAAAAACAAGATGTTATAATGATTGATCATAGTTATAATTGTGGCTAATGTTTGGTAGCATCAACAGTTGAGTTAAACAGAAGGATAAAGTCATTACTATTGGATGAACATGGTAATGCCTGAATGTACACAAAGTTCATACTAAATTGCTCAGATCCATTTCAAGCACTTTCTAATCACTCTCAGAATGTTTTTCAAGCACTTTTTGAAAGCTAAAATCTACATCAAAATCTATCGAATTCCACTGAAATTTTATAAACTTCCTACTTATTTGTTTAACATATGAATGTAGATTAAAAAGAAGAGAAAAGAAAGACTTTATTTACTGTGCTCAACTCCACAACATGAGTTAAAATTTGATATATCAATATATTCTGCTATTATAATATTTTCAAGTGCTTTTGCAAAAAGGCCCCTTTTCAAGACCTTGAAATTCCATTCTCAATTTCAAGGACTTTCAGGGATGGGTATACACCCCGATATACATGAAAGTTAGTCAGAGAGGTGAATGATATACATATATGCATGTGTCTATATACATACTAATAACACAAATATGATCTTTATATCATGTTTATCATATACTTATTTCGATATAGATGGAAATGCTAAATATAACAGACACCTGTTACAGTATTCCCTAGTTTACATATTAATTTATAATTGTCAAATAATAACCAGAAGGTTTGCAATGTTCAATGACAGAAAAAGAGCATTATTGCAATTCTTTTCTGATGAAAAGAAAACAGTCATTTCGTGTGGCAAGATAATTCCATAGTATTTTTGTAATACTTTATTTACAAGTCATCTTATATACTGAACAAATATACACTAAAAACTAAGAGTTGCATGTGATCAACAGTTGTCAACCAAACACAACAGCCTGTTTGTTACCATTGGATATTTGGTTTATCAATCAAACCAATGGTATTTACAGACAATTAGGGGAACAAATCTTACTTGCACTATTATTAACGTCCCATTACTATGAGAAAGTGATTTCTGACTGACCAATTAAGGAAGTGCCTTTGAGTGGTTTGACCTAGAACTGAATTTCATTAGTAACAACATACCAGATTTTCATTGGAAGATGGCTACTGAAAAATCCACCCACCTTTTCTAAACAAAACAAATTACCAGCCAGAGAGAGAATTTAAATACATTTCTGTCCTCTTAAGTCAGAGCTCATTACTAGAGTTGGGTGAATCTCACCCTTAAGGAACAGAAGTTTTAGTGTATGTAATTATGGAAATGATCACTTTCTGGGTTTGATAGTAAAGAAAAAACAGAAGAAAAAGTTCAAACTTTCCAACTTTTAATTTCACCATGTTTTCATTTCAATAAAGATGATTGAATCAATTTGAAAGCTATTTTACTCTGCAGCTATAATTTTCATTACAGAAAATATTCAATTTTTTTTTTCTTTTGACTTTCAACATTTACAAGTTTTGTTGATAAACTGGTGGTATACTGGCCTACTTACCATTTTCTCCAAAAGAGTTATATGTTCACTTGATAGGCTTTCCAATTCTTTAATGATTTCCAATTCCCTGAAAAAGTTATTTCACACAGTATGAAGAGAGTGGAAAACACCAAATTACATTCCCAAAAATATTTCAATATAATTTATAATGGAACATAAGAGCAAATGTCAACATATAAAGTACAGGCGAGAAGGAAGATGAAATATGTTTTAAGAGAAAGATGGCATAGGTCGCAGAGTGCCAATGGCTTGAAAGAGGCACAAGTAAGTGTGTGCAGCATGACATTGAGGTCCCAGTCAGTTGTGTGAACAGGACAAGTGGGTATATGAATAAGGGAGGACAAGAAAAAGGTGGAGAGATCTGAGAACGAAAACACCTTCTGGTATCGAGAAAGGCAAAATGTTGTAGACAAGACCACCCAATAACTGGCAAAAGGGGAGAAAGTTGATCCACTATTGAACAGCCAGGTAAAAGGAAGAAAAATGGCTGATGGTAGGATAGTCAAGAGAAAGGTGACAAAAGTTGGACAAACATTAAGAGACATGCACAGGTGATACATTTACAGGAGTCAAAAATAATGGGTAATCAAATTGCAAATAAAGGGCATTGATACAACACAGAAAATACAAATGAAAAATGCATAAGATGAACAATGCTCTAACATTCTCTATTTGCTTTACACAGAATAGTACACCTAGTTTTTACATTATTGAAAACTTATCAATTTATGATTGTGAAATATTGTTCCAAATGTCTTGTCTTGTATTATTCCTCACAATTCAGTAAAGTTGTTTTGCTGTTGTTTAACCTTATCAGTTTCTACATATTGCCCAAATAACATTTATATCCAAACTGTGTGCACGTGTGTGTAAAGGCCAAACCACTGTTGCAAATGTTCCATCAGTCTCTTTTTCTTTCCATATATCATTTCACCATATTTTCTGAATGATTGGGATTACTATTTGCTGGAAGGATGAATCCTTGCTAAAGAAACTTTTTTCTTGTGGGAATGACATGATGCACAGGAATATGTTGTACCTGTCAGCAGTGAGGGTGCCACCAATTTAGTGTAAATTTCTAAAACTACTGGCTGATATGCATTATATAGGTCCCCCCCCCCCCCAGCATGCTTCATTCTATTAGTCGTATGTTGTCATTGAATGAAGTATCATTCAATGTTGCCAAACCATTTAAACTTTGATTTATTTGTATGGAACATTTGCTCATTTCATTGTTTGAAGTGTGATTTCAGTCTTCACTCCTCAGCAGTGGTTTTGAGCAGCTACATGGAGGCCACTTAGTGCTGTTGTGTATGTTACTGTTCAGGATGTAACATTCACACTTGTACTAACAGCTAAATCATTGGCAAGATCTCTTATGGATTATTTATCATAAAAATGAGTAAACTAACATTAGCTTTGAAAAGCTTGAGCTTTCTACCTCAATCACTTCTATAACAAACAGTGCTTATTTTTCACATCCTCTTCAGAATTTCCATATAGCTCCTACTTAAAGTTAACATTTTTTCTTACCTGAAAATGTATTTCCAATAGATACTCACCTCATCACACAATTAAGTTATCTTCCCCGTGCATCTGCTTTGAAAACTTAAAAGCCACTAGCCTTTAAGCTACTTCCACGTAATCTCAACAGATTTCTTGTGAATTATGTTACTGCATAATGCAGTAATAGGAAGGTGACATATTTCCTTGTGCACTAACTCCCTCTATGCTTTGAGGAAGGGAAGGAACATGCATGCGGAGGTGAGTATCTATTGGCAATACATGTTCAGGTAAGGAAAATGTTAACTTCTGAGAAGATTCAAACTTCTTCCCACAGTTAAGCTAGAATCTACATTGAAGTGGTGGAGGGACCAATATAAAGACTTACTTAGATGACTTCCCTTCAGAAAGCACTCGAGGGAAACTCATGGAGGGTGACACCCAATGGCAAGGGCTCTACAGGGGCACACTTGTGGGAGACCGCATCATATCTCTTACAGAGCTTACACTTCATCAAGGAAGAAGGGAGGAAGAGGCAAACAAGCCCCATGTGTTGCATGGCAGAACAACAACATGGCCATCCGAGTACTTACATACAAGAAGTCAGAGAGCCAATATATATATCGTGTGGTTGGGGCTCATTCAGACTGTACAATGCTCACCTCATCTCTACCATCATTGGGCAGACATCTGCTGCTTGAGAAGGGAACAATATTCATGCCATAGTGTGTGGAATGATGTGTGTTTACACCTCAACTCAACTGAACAGACATCAGCTGCAGGAGGAGGGCATGTATGTGTATATAGCATGATCACCTCAACCCTACTGAACAGGTGATATCTACAGGAGGAGGGCACATGTGTAATACAGCATGCTCATCTCAACTAAACAGGTGATGTCTGCAGGAGAAGGGCACTTGTGTATACAGCATGCTCACCTCAACCCTACTAAACAGATGATGTCTGCAAAAGGGCACATGTATACAGCATGCTCACCTCAACCCTACTAAACAGGTGATGTCTGCAGGAGAAGGGCACATGTATACATCATGCTCAACTCAACTAAACAGGTGATGTCTACAGGAGGAGGGCACTTGTGTATACAGCATGCTCACTTCAACTCAACTGAACAGGTGATGTCTGCAGGACTAGGGCTTATGTGTACACAGCATGCTCACCTCAACCGAACAGGTGATCTCTGCAGAAGAAGGGCACTTGTATACAGCATGCTCACCTCAACTAAACAGGTGATGTCTACAGGAGGAGGGCATATGTGTATACAGCATGCTCATCTCAACTGAACAGGTGATGTCTGCAGGAGGAGGGCACATGTGTATACAGCATGCTCAACTCAACAATAGTGAACAGACATGACCTCAGGAGTAGGACACAGTATAGTGGTGAGTGCTCAACTTGACTCTACTAGATGGTCGCAGGTTGCAGGAGGAAGGCACAGTATTCTATGACATGCTCATTTCAACTTTACTGTACAGACTCAGGCTGCAGAAGAAGGACCAACATTCAAAGACACATCACTTACACAGGTAGATGGATAAGATATTCTAAGTACAACAGGAGTGGAAAAGGCTACCTGATTGGAAAGTCTGATTCAATATGCAATGGACCAGAAAAATCCCAAACATGAATGTGGAGGGACAAGATCTCATGATGGAATAGTGACATGTGATGTTGAAGAAGGAGAGAGAGTATAGTTGGCAGGGAAAGAGGGGGATTGGGTTGTCAGGTGGCATAGAAGAAAAAACAATGATTGAGCTAACCAAAGAGGTACCACCAAGAGGACATGACAAAGAGTTCCTAGAATTAAGGCCAGAACCCCAGGTAGAAGACAAAGAGATAGGTAAGCATGATGAAAATGATAAGACCAGTTCTAGCTGAAGGCACTGACAGTCAGGGATTGGAAATGAGAGGGGTAGTAAGGAATCAATGAGTGGAGCCCACATGAGAGAGTACCCTGAACAGAAAATCTCAAGTGAAGAGACCATTTCATGGACATTATATGGACCAGCTGAGAGAAATGGCCCACAACCAGGTTCATAATACCCAGAATATGACAGGCAAAGAGATAAAATCATACAGAACTGGCCAATAAGGAAGGTCCAGGGTTTGAAAACAAGGGGTCCTGCACTGGGTTCCCCTTTAGCAGTTGATATAGGAAAAACTGAGGTGTTGTTAGAATGGATCCTAACAAAATAATCAACTAGGAGGGGTAAGAAACAGGAGCATGCCCAACAGACTACTGGAAGTTCGAGTGCAACGATATAAAGAGAGGACTCGTCCTTGGTCCATGTGTTAGATGTGAAATTGTCATTCAAAGATGCTCCCCAAAAAGAGGGGGAAGCCTTCATGAACAGGTGCAGGTCCAGTTTGATTGGAAGTAATGAAACACCAATTGTAATATTGTATTGGTCTAGCCATCAATACAAATCTTCAAGTAGAGGAGAGGTGAGTCATTAAGCTCAAAGCTTCCCATGAGAGGTTCTTCTGGTCATGCAAGAACCAATTGGGGAAGTGCATATACGTGTAAACAGAAAGGCTAAGCAGTTCTGATGAATCTATGGTCTCTACATGCTAAAAACCTCTCAAACCCTGGTGACTAGAAGTTCCATAGCTTGCAAGCAGATTGGAGGAGGATGAACACAGTTAAGAAATGAGTTGAAAAATACTCCCAGGTGAATAAGATATTGTACATACATGGGATTAGAAAGAGGAAAGGAAACATGATGAGAGGTGAGAAGAGGAAAAGAATTGGAGAGAAAGTCCATGGGTAAAAAGTAGAATAACACCTGTGTGGACAGGAGCTCAAACCATGATAGCCAGGCACCTACAGGAAACAACTAAACGTAATCATCACCAATGAGCTTGTTAGAAAGTGGGAATGGAAAGATGGGAAAATGGAGACTAAGTTGGAGTACAATGGTGGAGGGTTGGGTTTGAGACAGTGTGGAAAGAAAAGACAAAGGCAAAGATTGGTTACAGGCAGCCTCAGCCAATGATTCATTCAAATCAGGAATACCTCCAAAACTTCAGGCAAAGAAAGGGACCAGGCAAAGATCTAGTACAAGGGAAGAAGGAAGTCAAACTTGGGATATATGAGTATCCCTACCCAACAATTCCTAGCACCAAAGAGCTGAGTGAGCAGGGAAATGGTAGAAGTAGAACAGGCCACAGTGGAGAAGTGAACGAAACAAGATTTGTCCACAAATTTTTCTGGGCATGGTGAAGTGCTTCAGACTTGGTGTAGAGAGGAGAGGTAAAGAAGATCAGTTGAATACAGGAATATTGGGCAATGGAGGGCAAAACTGATGCCAAATTGTCTGCTCCCCCACCCCAGAACAGGTAAAGGCAATCCCAAACAATGTGGGAATTGCAAAAGGGGATTCAGAATAACTAAAACTGAGGATAAAAGAATCAGTTAGATGGAAATGGAGAGGCTTGAAGTTGCAGGAATGTAACTGGTCAAGGAAAAGGATTAGTTAGGATTAGGATTAAGAAGTATGGAAAAAGAATAATATGACAAGAACAAAAGAAAAAGAATAGAGCATATCTGTGAAAATAAGTACTGATAATGTGAGGAAGTTTTAAGGTTTCTCTTCAACAGGAAGAGAAGTTCCCAAAGCATAACCAGGAGAAGGAAAAAATCAAATTTATCCTCCTCATTCTCCGTTGAAAATGAGGGGAACACCTGAAGAAAGTTATGAATACATGCCTGTAGTGTGGTGCAGTTCATTCTCATACAACAATGGAAGAGTAATCTTATAATACTTGCATTTTACACACATTTTATTCACTATTTCCAAAATTAATTCAAATACTGTATACGTATCCCGGTGCACTCACCTGAGCTGCAACAAACCGTGAATTGTGTGAAACCGTGAGTGAACTTCCTTGGCAAGAAGAGCTGTATCAATTTTCTCTTCCGGAATTAGCTCTGACAGTTTCTGCAAGAAAAAAAGACAGTCAGACATAGATTTCTTCAACAATACAAGATTAAAATATAATTTCCAGATTTACAATAGATTTTTGATGTCGTATGATAAGAAATCTGAGATACATCTTGGCTCAATGACATTTTGTACCTAAAGCTTTTATTTGTTTATCTCTCTGTTTCAAAATCAAAATATTTAATAGCTCAATCTTTTTTTGGGATAGTGTCATACAAGTTGGTACACAAAAAAATAAGCAACTTTACTCTTTACATCTTACAGAAATATATTTTTTAAATTAAATATAACTGTTGATTAAATATATAACAGGGTTAATAGTCAAGCTTCTAGGAGTCTCAAATCCTTCCATGCTGGATTATACTTGTATTTTCCTGGAATTTTTATTCACCAAATGTTTTTGCAACTGTCTTAAACCTCACAAGGCACAACACTTACAATGCTCAACACGAAATATAAATAAACTCAATTCTGATAACCAAACTTTTATTTTTTTTATTTTTTTCTAGATAAAGCAGAATATTTAATTGGAGTTTTTTTTATTGAAACTAAAGGTTCAGGACTTTTCTAGGACTATAACTTAAAGACAGCTCTTTTCCAGGGTTTCCAGTAGTGAGATTTTTAGAACTTGTTTTTTCATTAAGTTCAAAGATCTCTGCAAACCCTGATATGATGGACTGCACTTTGTTTGTTTTAGATATTATAACTCTTGACAAAGAACTATCAGTCTGACAGCTAGAGACCAAAACTTTGTTTCTTTACAAAAGAAGTGTGCTGTAGTAACAATATTTATTTTTTAAGCTAACTGAAATTTCTGAAGTAGTAAGTGCATGACAAAATAGCAGTTAAAAATGTACATTACCTTTTCTGTTAACTTCAGGCGAGAGCGAAACTTTTGACCTTCTGCAATCGCACATCGTAAATCATCGGTACAAGACTGGTTCTATAAAAAAAATCCTATTTCATGCATGCAATGCCATAAAATCAGGATTATAGTAATAATAATAATAAAACTAGGTGTAATTCAAGTATCTCCAGTACAAAATGGCAGAAGAAATTGAGAAGGAGTCTGTGAAAATTCATTATCCTGTTTTAGGTATAATATATGTGAAAACACATTATAAATGAGAACTGTAATTGTTAATTTTTTTTATTATATTTACAAGTAAACTAACTATCATGACAAAAAAAACTATTACAATTTCCTATCATCCTGATCCCTTTTTATCAATGAACACAAAATCACATAAACTATAATCATTTGTAGAAAATATATAGTTAAGATTTCTTTGAAAGAGGTAAACTGCTCCTATGATATATATATATATATATATCTATTTAACTGACTGAATCTGTACCTTCTCCACTAAGGAGATAACGCTATGTCCTTTGTGATCTCCCATGACAACACAATAGCTGCAAACAACTTGGTCATCATCTTCACAGTAGAATTCAACAGAGCGACTATCATGTTTAGCACAACCACTTTGAATTATACTTCGATATCTAGAACACAAAATAACTGGATTAAAGCAAGCACAACTGATCTATTTTTACATTACACACTTCTTCGAAGAATAAGGTATCCAAATTTTCAATAAATAACTATTCTTTCTGAAATCTACTTTCTGTCATAAAAGTATTATGGATCATTACACACACATACTACACAAAACAAATATTATATACGAGATTTTTTACCAAATCTGATGTCACAATATATCAATTCAACAGACAACACATTTGTAAAAAAAAAACAATATTAAAATTAATGTTGACAAACTTATTGAAGAATATATATCTGATCAAACTTAAGCACAAATAATATATATATATATATATATATATATACACACATATATAAAAATTAATGTTTACTACAAGAAAGTTGATATTGGATTTCCCAGTGAGAAGACAATGAAAGACAGAAAACCAAGTGACAAATAAATGTTTGAGCTTAGGTACAGTTGTTGAATAAGATGTTGAAGTGTCCAGTTTTGAACTCCTCAGTAAGCCCCATGTCATCCTGTAAAGAGAGCTGCAGAAAACATTAAGGAGAAGAATTTTTATACTGTTCTACAGCATTACACTTTGTTCCTTTGTAACTGTCAAGAGTTTTTTGAGTTGTAGTAAAATGTATATATAGGTGTGTGTTGAGCTAAGGATTCTTCTACAGCAGGTGCCTGAAATTTGTTGGCAATAAATTCGAAAATCAACGAACAGCACTCACTCCACTTGTTTTCAAAATAATATATATATATTTGGAACTAGTTAAACGTATGTACAAAATATTCTTTACATTATAGAGATCATAGGCATAGCATAAACACTATATAGTTCTCTTCTTCTTGTCTAAAGTCCACTTGGGCCTATTCAATTGTTTTAGAATTTCAGTTGGCAAGCCAAAGTATTTTTCTCTATTACTATTGCACTAGTATTCCATGTATACTTCACTTACAATTATAGCATGAGTTACCACGGTTGTATACCGCTCTTCCAGTACTCGTATGGTTCTCATACTTCAGATATTATCTGTCCCTTTTCGCAAAGTGCACTCAGGCTGGTTCAATTACTTTAGAACTCACTATGATGGAATAAACTATACTTCTTATTTCTTTTAATCATTGGGCCTATATTAACCATTAGGCCTTTCACTCCTACGGCAGTTAACTTTATGTTCAACTTTCCTTGGCTAAACTTCTACTTCTCATGACTTTCTTGTCCCTGTGTCTGTCTACTTTTCCCACTTATTTCACACCATTTATATGTTCATTACTTAACTGTCAGCTCTCTATATCCTCGACATCAATAAATTTCACATGACATTTGATTATCTCGACATCAATGAGTTACAAACACAATGTATGACTCTTACAGAGTTACACAACAAAACTTGTCATAACATTTACTTTAAATAACTGCTTCTAACTCTCTTGTTACTAAATAATCATAAAAATTCACCCAAAAATTAAGTTAATCAATAACATCTACACTAAACTGTCATTTATATCATGACAGTGATGTCTTTGTGTTTGAATAAAAAACAAATTTGCCAATTTCAAGAAACACATAGGAATTAAAAGTATTGTTCTATGAATGTATGTCTGTAAGTAACTCTTAAAAATATGACAAAAATTGCTAACTTATCATCTCAAATCAATCATATTTGTAAGATATTAGTGTTTTTTCGGTATACTCGAGAGGCTGCAGATCTTGGATATTTTAGCAAATACGGGATTCAGATACCAAGGAAGTAGCTGGGAGTAACAAAACTAGAAAAGTATAGAGTTTATGTTTTTAATGCACTTTTAAAATGTATATTAATATTAACTGCTGAAATTGCAAAGAGCTTCAAGAATTATGAAAATATTAGAACTATGCTGAGATACTGGGAAATAGAAATTCTAGTCTCAGTTGCATAATTAACCATTTGACAAAGTATTTCAGTTTCTTAGTAACTTTACATCATACATAAAAGTCATGGACTAAATGAAGTGAGGGAATGTGTGCCAATCAGGGCCCTGAACACACTCGGGTTCTATATTAAATTTTTATGCATTCTCCTGAGAGTAATTTTCCTAATTCTGATACATTTTTACTGGGACAGATTGAAAATATTGACCCTCTCCCCCATCTTCCTACACCACTGTGAAATGTTGTTTTAATACGTAGTTTGAAAATACTTAAATGAATTAATATTTTAGAAGCTGTCCTTGAAAGTTAGGGACTGGAACTAGCTGGTGTTCTGTTGGAAAAAACGTCGGGAAATACTGGTGCAGAACATCAACTATATTAACCTTTTTATCATCATAATCTGTATTGTAGTGTTTCTATTTATCATAGGTGAAAATGAAGATAACTATAAAATATGGAAAAATATCTACCAGAATATACACATGATTTGGTTTTAAGAAGTTTTTTTTGTACTTTTATATTAAGTTTTTAGGGAATCAAACCTGACCTGCCATATTAAAACATACCACTACTAAATTGGTTAGTATAAATTCCAGATGTGTAAAATGTGATTGTCATGTCTGCTTAACTTTCTCCAATTGTAATGTTTTATTTCAAGAAAGAAAGGATTTAACTCTTCAGGAATTTTTTCTCAAACTCCCATCAAGTGAATGATTTGTAGTCCACAATGTATGTAATTTGTACTTGTATATCTATAGTCTAATTAAGTATCTTCACTAATCTGCAAAAAAAAAGAGAGAGAAAGAAAGAATAAGAATTCTTATAACCTGGAATAAATACTGTGAAGATCAACTTATCAAGAAACTTAGAGTTGGAGTATCTGATTGTAATCATTCCAAAATCTTATAAGAGAGTTCATTTGTGTTTCTTGCATCTTTTTATTCAGCCTCTCATCCTAAAGTATCATATATGGTACCAAAATATTCTTTTACAGTAACTGCTTAACCCTCTCACTATAAGCTTGGTCCCAAGAACCGATCTCATAAAAAAAATCTGTGTTTGTTATAGTTTTCATGCTATAACTTTTAATACAGTAAGCGTATCTTCACAAAATTTTGCAGATTATCAGCAAACATTACGAGGCTTTTGTACGCAAAATATCAGATTTTTGTATCAAGTTTTACGATTTTTTTAAGTAATGATTTGCTCATGTATTTTTTTTTCAACTGATGACTATCCAACATGCAAAGTAATTTTAATTTTAAGATTAAAAATACTTTTATGCATCAGAAAATTTTCATACGTGAAATCTTTATAACCTACAGATAATTAGCAAATTTTTTTTTAGAAAAACTTCATATTTTATCTGTTATTTTTACTATTGTATCTCTGTATGGGTTTGGTCGATTTGACTTACCTCATAACCACCATAAAAAAATAAGTATAAATTATGCTTTCTTTTGTTCTAAAATAACTACAAATTATAACACGAAAACACAAATGTTTAATCTAAATAGCTTAAATCTCATAACATTATACATCTGTATATATTTATTATTTTATTGACCTTACAGCCTTGACTGATTAACATTACAGAAGTTACAATGATGTGGTGCACGTGCACTCATGTTACCATATCCAAGAATATAAAACTGGCCTTTACAAAGTGACTTGTCTTGGTTGTGTTCTAGAAAACCAGTATTTTGTAAAATACTCACATTTTAGTTACGATACAATATATTAGTATATACATTATTATTTACAAATAAGCTTTTAAATTTCAGTTAATATTCTTAAAACATGGATCAGCAAATAAAGAAGTATAGAAAGCAATTATCTCTTCTAATTACAAACTTTGTATTCATTTGCTGCTTGCTTAAGTTGCTAAGTCTTATCAAATTTGGTACATGGAGGAGGTAAAACAAAATATTTTTTAAGGTTTCACGTATGCATTTTGGAATAACAAAAAATTATAATTTACTATATTAATACCACAGAATTCCACTATAATTTATCAAGCTTAGTAACTATGCTGTATTTGGGTCTAAAAAAATATGAAATTTTGAGCAGACTAAAGACACAACCTACCTCATTGAAATCTTGGTTCAAAAGAAAGAAATGGCACTAGGTAAATTAGAAAGGCTGAGAAAAAATTAAAAATTCAGCAAAGATCTTTGATGAGTTTCCTGTGGGAATAAAGTTTGAACTTGAAGCGAAATGGACAATTCTCTGTACAGAAAATAATGTAATGTAATATGTTATTTGATAGATAGAAATTTTGGCTATCTATTGGTTATAAATAACATACTATTAAACGTCAGAGAGAATTATTGGCAACTTGTGAAACAGAGAATGTGAGAGGTGGGTGTGGCAGGAGGAGTCTGATTTTCTGATTTATGGCTCTGTAACCAAATAAGATTGAAGGCTATAAAAATTATGCTTTGCCTGAGTAATAACAACAACATTATAATGAATAATTTGCATTAAATTTTGTATTTCTTGGAGGGGTGGTAAATAAATTAGAGAAGAGGGAATACCTAGAGAACAAATGTCATAATTCTCATACTAGGGGAAGTTCAAGATTTTTTTTTGATATTGCCTTATAAAATTAAGAACTTAAAACTTATATATTATAAAATTTAGATTATTAGCTCCATTTTGATGTCAAGTTCATTTGTATACCATGATATAAAGTAATTTAATTAAATTTTGAATGTAACCCAGTAAAGCCTCGTGATATGCACAGAAAAATATGCCTTTAAGGAAAGAGTTAAACTATTTTACAACTGTGTGTTCCTAGAAACATAACCTAAAAAATTGGTCCAAGTTTTCAGATGAGTGATATGACTGGTGAGAAGTACCTAACATTATCCTCCACAATATTTTTGCCCTTAGTGCATTGCCTTCTATTACAAAGTTTTGCATGATACTAGAAAAGCTTTGGAATGTGATAGATTTTTCAGCCTGCTGCCTGTTTTAGCCAAAAGAAACATATAATTTGAACACTGAGTGTGCCTACTCCCTGTGCTATTTAACTTATGTTTTTCACTTTTCAAAACTGTAAATGTGAATTCAATGCACTTTCTCTCCCACTTGAGAGATCGACCATGCAACCACAATTCACTCATAAAGCCCTTCTTCTATCAATCTTGAAGGGCTTATCCCAGTCTTTGTATAGTTTATTGCTCTCCCACTTTATATTATACATACACACATTGACCTATATTCGTGACAAAAAAAATCACCCTACTTTTAGTAGAACTTTGTTTACTCAGCTGTAAACATACATGATTTGTATCACTGAAGCAGCAATAAAATCTAAAAAAATCTGTATGACAACTGGTGTCACCATGTTAACTTATCCTAGCAAAGGATAACAATCAAATAAAATAACTTTTGAGAAACATTTAAGAACTTTTGAGTTGTTTGATGATCATTTAATGTAATCCAAGGAAGTACTGGCAAATTCAAGGAGTTTTTTCAAAATTCCAGGACAAAACCCACTTTAACCCAATTGAAGGAGTTTTCCAGTCCTGTGTGAACTATGTGATAGATGACAGCAAACACTGAGAACTCTTGGCTACTATTATCTGATCTAACAGTAAGATTTACCCATCACAGTACTAACCACCCATGCATCGGCCCTAAGTTAAGACAAAACCAAAAAAAAAGAGCCAGGTTTACAGCACAGACAACTTTTTCAATCATAACAAATATACTTATCATCTGAGAAAGTAAATATATATCTCATGCAATTTTTATGCTAAAAATTAACTTACTCCTCTACATACAAAGGTTTCCCTTCATGTTTCTTCATCAACTTGGATCCTCTGTGAATCTGAAACATAGTATAAATATTCCCTTTGAGTTACAAATTAACTTAAATAACATTAGGAACATCCAAAATGTTTACTATGGTTTTAAACAAACATAGTGTTCGTTTCTCTATAATTAAAAGCTTAGAAATTCTGCAGAATGTTCATGTTACTTCTTAATTTTTTATTGATATACAACTTTAAATATTATCATTATCATCACCAGTACTGTTCCATTCTAAATATTAATTTCATATATATATAATTTTATATATAAATGGCATTTTCGTCAAGTTACCACAATATAGAAGAAATAAAAATTAATAAGCTTAGCATTTGTACATTATTTCTTTTCAAATAAGGTTGACATCTAAATTCTAATTTTGCACAATCAGTGCTCGAATTGGAGAGCAATGTGGGGGTATGCACACTCCCATTTCTCTGATTTGGAATTTTGTGTACCCCACTTCTTGTGTATCCTTATTAAGAATTACAAACAATGAAAAACACTATCACCACTTTATGCATGAGCATTTTGAGCATTGTGCATAATACAACTAATGTTTGTAAGAGACAGAGAGCTGAACACAAAATGTACAATAATCTAATATCTTGAAGAGCTATGAACATTTGTTTCTCAAAAACTTAAACATACTGTTAAATTTTTCTTATTTTCATGTGAATTAACAAACTTACAACAAATGAGCATATTCCAAAATGCATACTGCTAGCATCTTTGAACTGTTAAGTAGATATTTTTCAGGTACATGAACAGAACAAAAATCTTCTGCAAAATTTGCAAATTATTGTTGAGTATGATTTATAGCTCTCGAATTACTAACTTGTTTTTATAATGTTCACTATCAGTGAGCCCCAAATATTTCATTATATTGAATAATTTTGTACTTTTTTTGTTACAAAATGCAAAGAACTGACCCAAAACATTGAACAAAATCACTCATTCTTCACGTAAGATATATAGAAGGTCCCACCTATAATAGTGGGATCAGCTGCAATACTTTTTCTTATTATGTGTGACTTGTATGTTATAATGGACAATGTAACCCACAGTGTATGAGCCCATAAGCAATTTGGTGTGCAAATACTGTATGTCTTACTCTCCCACAGTTTTTTTCATCTACAAAATTGTAAATATCACCAAATTCTTCCTTTGAAACATACTATGTATTGTTCAGCTCATGTGCAAAACTTTACCCAGAAAAAGCTACTTTTTGTAACTTAACCATTGAAGAACTTATCTACTGTTTCATGGATAGTTATACTGTGTCCTTCTCGACCTTGTATATGGGGTGTACTTTAATGACTTTCAAATGAAACAAAGATTCCTCTACCTTCCAGAGCATGTTTTATAATTGATCAGCAACAGAGAGAAGGTGCTTTGTAATTGCAACTTTTGCTAATTTTCTGTGAGACTGGTTCTGAAATATGAGGATGGTAGACTTTATTTTTGTCCTGAAGGCACCAAAACTTGCCGATGAAGTATGTATTTATCTTTATTTGTCCCTTTCTGCTTATTGTGTAAGTTAACTTCCCTTAAATATTTAAATACAACCCGTTAGATTTTCTAACATTACTTAACAAGAACAATTAGCCATTCTTCAATTTTCTTCGCTAAATAAAATGTTTATGTAATTTAAACTTCAGAATCATCTCTGGTCTCTTTCAATCCATTTGCAGTGAAGCACTGTACTTCTCCTTCCACACACTACATCACAAACCTCACATTTTTGTGGATAAATACTACTCTTTACTGTAACAGTTGCAAATATAGGTATGGACAGTAACAACCTCTCCAAGCCTATCTGTAAAGCAGGTATGATTCAAACTAGTTGGTGAGTCAGTAACACTTCTTTTGAGTAACTCCAGTGAAAAGAGACTCGTATTGATATTAAAGATACGAGTAAAATGATCTTATGGGATATGTAGAGAAATGTGCTTTAGTTGAGTTTTTTTTTTAAGATGCATGACAGATGTTTTACTGAAACTAAAAAAAGAAAAATCACCAACTGGTGATATGGCTGAGGCTAGTAACTCACGGTATTGCTGAAGATAGTGTGAATACTTATCAAAAGATAGAACAAACGGAGAAAAGGTTGCTTGAGAATATTATTGATACTACCACAAAAAAAAGTATAAACAACATGGTAAAGCAAAAAATATTATTATCATTACACTTAACACTGATTAAATAAAACAAAGCTGAGAGTTTTTAGCTGACCTGTTGGACAATCTGAAAGGCATGGCTGTAAATGTAAAAATCTTGAAGAAGAAGAAAAGATCACATTAAAGCAAATGGTGTAACTGTTTCAAAACCAGGCTAGTTCAAATACAATGACTGACTGATGCTGTCAAACAGCAGGGAAGAAGGGTCGATAAAATTTCTGGGGTGAAAGTTACTAAAAACGAGGAAGTGAATAAAACTTTAATGAAAATTGCAAAAGTTAAGATGCCAGGGAATATTAATATAGCAAACTGACTCCATAAGCCTAGATCTGGTGGTATGCCATTTATTATAGTAACCTTTGTATACTTTGATAACAACAACAACAAAAAACACTTTATGCATGCAAAAAACAAGTTGGGACTGTGGATGTGCTTGGCTATTCACTTCACCAGAGAATATTTGTTGATGAAAACATCATACACAAAAGGTATAAGTTGTTTTGTTGGTGTCATTTAGCAAAAAAGGAGAACATAAAATAGACAAGAGTTTGTGAAATTCTAATAAAGATAAGCAACACAAATCAAACAGCAATACTCACAATTACAAAATATATTTCTGAAATGTAATTCGAAAAATGTTAAGTACTATATAAGTGGTAGTGACATAAATATTGATATGCTTAAGTTCGATACTAATCATATCAGTTGTTACTTAAATACTATTTTTTTTAAAGGATGCATCCTTCTATGTACTAGACAACTAAAATTACTTTAACAAGTCCTACCTTATAACAATAATCTTAAGCTACATTTTCTATAGTAACTCATGATATTCCTGATCATCTTCCAATATTTGTCAGGATATTTAGATTTTCAAGTAAATTAACAATAATGGATATGAACATTGTAAAGTAAGATGTACTTTAAACATATTCATTATAATTTAAAGTAGAATGGGGTCTGTGGGTCCTCCTCCACAGGTCAAAGGGTTCAGGGAGTAAATCCCCCCTGAATGAAATTGAATTTCAAGTATTTTCAAGATAGCTAAATCTTGTTTCTGGAGCTAAATTTTAAGCATTTTAGGATGGCTAAACCTTGTCTTTGGAGCAGCATTAAAAATAGAAAATGTGTTGCAAAATTAATTCATATTTTTTTTTTCTATATTTCCTATTTATATCATGCAAGAAATACAAAATGATCACAAGAAAAACTATGTAGTACACTTGGACTATCAATGGAAATTTTGAGCACTGTGTTCCCTAGGGAAAGGAGCCCATTACACCACCCCCTTAAACAAGGTCCTCCCAAGAGTTGGACAATACAGAAAATTTTAATATCTGGGTTAACACAGCAATTTGTGATTCAGAACAACCCCAATTGTGAATCACATTCCTCTTTGCTTAGCATAACATGCAAATCATTCCTTTCTCTTGTATCTTATGTACGAAACCTCTCACAACACAGTGAAAGTGCCATAACATTTCAGTTTGGTATATCAAAGCCAAAGATGATCATTTCTCGGAAATCCCCGCCAAATCTCACATATAGTACTTTCACTCTTTTTCTTGCGCATATCGCACACACACACATATACACTGTGTAGTAGTATGTGCCCAGTTGGCACCCACAGCCCAGCTGACTAGACTAGACTAGCATTAAACCAGTTATGAATTCTCCTAATACAGTCTCGGTGCCAAAGACCAACCAAGTGATAATTTTAACTTGTATATAGTTTTAATACTATAACTTTTAACACAGTATGTGTATCTTCACAAAAGTTTTATTAAACATTACAAGTCATTTGAACACAAAAAATCAGTTGAATAATATTTTTACTAAAGATTTGTCTGTGAATATATCGAGTCTTTTTCGACCAGTCTGAGTGAAAAATAATTTTCATGTTAAGATTAAAAATTCTTTCTACATCCCAAAAATGTCATTTGCATAATCTCTAAAACCTCCTAAATACATTTTAAACATTTTTTTCAGTAAAACTTTATATTATACCTGTTATTTTCTCTACACTAACTCTATACAAGGTTAGTTAATTTGACTGACCTCATAACCATCAAAAATAAAAAGAGAATGACTTCAAACTGTAACATGAAACAACATTTGTTTATCCTAAGTAGCTTTAAACATCTATTTATATATTTAAATTCTATTGTTTTATTTCCCTTTGAACAATTTCTAATTACTAGTAGTATTCACACCATTATAAGTTGTAAATCACTTGGGAAATGCGCAGCTCACATTACGCTATCAAATTATATTACCCACGAGCTACTCCAAGCTGCTCAAGTGCGTGCCATATTATATTATTATTATTATTTATTTTACCTATTCTAACCTTAACTGACCTAAAGAGTTTTCTATTTTTACATTTTAGTTTCTTTTATAATAATAAATAAAGAATACACGTGAACAACAAGAAATACAGGACTTACCTGAGTCTTCTTTTCTTCTGCTGTTGTCGACTGTAAATGATACTTAACCCTACTTTTTTTTTTATACTAATGGTAGTAGTGCACTAAATAATTTTTATCTAATTAAATAATGCACCAAAGAACATAGAATAATAATGTGCACAAGGCGTATGTACCATAACTCTCACAGTTTTCCTGACTTTCTAACTATGTGACAAGACCTGTTACAAATTCATCCAAGCTAGGCGATGCGTTTCCCGTGAGAATGAAGCTTGTACAGGAGAAGAAATTAACACTTTTCTATACAGAAAATAGCATAATATAATGCTTTATTTGATAGATGAAAACCTTGGCTTTCTATTTGTTAAAAATAATATAGTATTAAACGTAAGTGAGAACTATTGACAAATCCTGAAAGAGAGGATGTGAAAGGTAGCTGCGGCAAGAGGGGTATAATCTTCTATTTGATGGCTCTGTAACCAAATAAAATTGAACGCTATGAAGATTATGCTTTATTTGATTGATAACAATATTATAATAAGTAATTGTATCAAAGAGCCGGCATGGTTTCACCAAAAGAAACTTTTGTTTAACAAATCTTCTGACATTCTTTGAGGATGTTACTGCAAGAGTTGACGAAGGAAATACTGTGGATTTGGTTTCCCTTGATTTTCAGAAAGTGTTTGATAAGGTGCCTAAAGACTTGTTACAAAAATTAAATATGTAGGTGTGGAGGAAATGTTATTAAATTGAATAAAAAACTGGCTAGAGAGCAGAAAGCAAAGAGTAGTAATAAATGGAGTTAGATCCGACTGGATCACACAAGCAGTGTGACTCAGGGCTCTGTGCTGGGTCCTCTGCTGTTTGTGATTTATATTAATTTGGGAATGACCAAAACAATTTTGAAGTTTGTAGATAACATTAAGATTCTTGAGGTGGCTAACTGTATCAAAGATGCTACAGACCTACAGGCAGATTTAGATCATTTGATGCATTGGTCTAATATGTGACAAATGATGTTTAACTATACAAAATGTAAGGTGATGCATGTAAGTTTTACAATTCAAATGGGAATACAAAAAATACTGTGGTTGAAGAAAAAGATCTTGGTATTGTGATAAAAAAATCACTTAAGTCATCTAAAAAGTGTATTGTAGCTAGCAATAGGGATAACAGGATTTGGGGCAGTATCTAGAGAAATATTGAATACAAGACAAGATATATTATTGTTTCAGTGTATAGATCACTTGTAAGGCCTCATTTAGAGTAATGTGTACAGTTTTGAGGTCCCTTCCTCAAGAAGGACATCGAATTGTTGGAGAAGGTTCAGAGAAGAGTCACTAGGATGATACCTGGGATGACGGGATTGTCCTATGAGGAGAGACTAAAATCTGGAAACTTGTTTTCTCTGGAGAGCAGAAGAGTCAGAGGGGATTTCATTGAGGTATTTAAGATTTTTAAGGGTATTGATAATACAGATCCATCAAATAGGACAAGGGGTCATAAATTTAAATTTTGGCAGTGTAGGAGTCTTCTGCAATTTAGACAGTATTATTTTTCAAACAGGGTGGTTGGCTTTTGGAATGAACTGTCTTCAAGGGTGGTGGAGGCAGAAAATTTAACTGAATTCAAGAAAAGATTGGATGAATACTTATAGTTAAAGAAATACTATACATAAATGGATGTTAACAAATAAACTTTCAATTGACTTCAGCAAAAGTAAACATGATTTTGTGAAATAAAAAATAAGTCACTTTCAGACAGACATTAAAAATATTATTTAACAAACTAGCTAAATCAGTTATCTAGGAGTCATTACTGATTAATACTAAACTGCTAAGAAGTATGAGTATTATGTTAAAATTGGGTTTTTTATGTTAAATTTGAAATGTTTTTGATGGTTTCTCATGCACTTGCATATCCTTATATATGTAATTATTAGCTATGGGGGAATTAATGTTACAAGTCTACATCTAGTTAATATTATTCATATTAAAAATAACATATATGAACTTTGAATCAAGAATAGAATATGAAAACACCACAGTATTTGACTTGAAATATTCCAAAAATTAGAATTAGTAAATATATGTACAAATTCAACAATAAAATGCTACCCCTAATTTTTCAAAATTATATTATTAACATAAGTAACATTCATAATCATGTTACACAACTAGCTGCTTCCTGTGACCTTTATATAACTATCTCAATGTCTTATTTCTTTAGGTTAAAGGTCAGTTAAACTTAGATGAGTTTAATTATGGTCTGAGATACCTAGTAATTTAAAATTGTTTAACTTTTTACAATTTACAAAAAACTTTTCAGAATCTTACTTCTTATGAAGAATTAATATGTTGATATATATTTAACCCATTAACTGTAGCAGGAGCAGCTCAGTTGCCGTTTTCTGACTCACAGATAAAACTGAGTTGCCATCAATCACAATAAAATGGTAATTTTCATCATTCGCATAGAGTTATAGTTATATATGTGCGACTGATGGATATTTCCATCATTCACAGCTGAGCCATAGAACTTCAATGACGGAAATATCCATCACCTGCAGTTAATGGGTTAATAAAGTTAATTTTATATTTCACATGTATGTAACATTTAGGTTTATGTGAAGTTTGGTTAAAATTAAACAATACATATGAGTGGTTGACTAATGGATCTAACTTCTTAAAATCTTATGAAGGAATATGTTAAGATAAATTTATTAAAGTAAATTTTATGTGTTAATATATATATATATATAGCATAAAACTTCATGTAGGTTACAGTTAGAATTTATAATCATAAGTGTGGTTGATTAAATGAACACCTGGTATTTTCACCATCTTTCATGTAAAATAATTAATGTTACTCATTACATCCATTTTGTAACTTACTTATACATGCAAATAAAAATGTTAATGTGAAGATAAAGTAGATATAACCTTGGATTACACAGAGGTGCATAAACAGTTTAGAAAAAACTTGCTTATAAACCAGATGGGGTCTATGTGGACCTCAATGACGATTCTAGGGTTAAGTGTGAATACAAAGTTGAATACTTACAAGATCAAAACAGATGTTACAAAAGTTTGCAGTACATTTGTCACAACTCCAGTGGGCAGCTGATTTATTACATTCATCACAAATGACTAAACAGAAAAGAAAAAAAAAAGATATGGATTTGGGAAAAGATATTTCTCTTGCTTAAACAAAACCAGCAGTATTTACTTTTCATACCTGTTTCTTGTTAGTGAATGTAGTTTTTAAGTAAATCATGTATGAGATCACTGTGTCTATGGTTAGAATTATAAATATAATTTTTGTTTCATTATTTGTGTTTTTCTAGGCTGAGTATTTTATTAGATGTAAGAGTAATTCTGATATCCAAATGAAATCCTCACAAGTGAAAGACAAATAAAAAACGTGTAAAAACTTGACAAATACACACAAGTTCATTTTTTATAATTTCTTTTCCCACAAAAATTTAGGTAATCAAAACACACATTTCCAAACTGAATTAAAAGTAGCTTTAAACCCAATTTCTTCAACAACTCAGATTGCTCTACTTTTAATATACCATTTGAAATTTATTCTTACTTTTGGTTACTCTACACCAACAGCTTTTACCTAAAATAGTAATGTGCATATAATTTAAGCTATTCTGTAATGTTATTCCTTAGTTTTAGTAGATCAATAGACAATGGTCAAATTCCCAAGGATTAACCCTTTCGAGACAGGTCACAGGTGAAAGGCCATGCCACTTTGTTTGTTCACTTGCATTCAAAAATTTTATTGAACTACTATTTCATGAATTTATGTCAATAAATTTGGAATGAAACTGTAGATTATAATTCAAATTTTAGAACTATACATTACTCAATTTGTTAATTTAAAAGTGAATATTAAAAAAACACAGATAAACAATAATTTTTGTATGTCACGTGGTATGTTGAATGCAGCACTGGTTCAAATTAGATGTTTGTGAAGTCAAAATACTAAGGCTATACTTTCATATGAATTAGAAACTCAAATTACAGATATTGACAAGCTATAATATAAAATAAGATGGTCTTATCTTTTCTATTTGCTAAGATATTGCTCATGTAATAAATCAAACACAGTGGCACCCCACTCACCTCTTTCCATTTTTGGAAACACTCCCTTATATACACTTACTTCTATATATAATATGAATAACCAATCAGAAGCTCAGAATGTCCTCCTAGTGGTTTTCTCAGCATTTCTAACATACCTAGTGGCATTTCCTTCTTTTGAACCAAGATTTCAAAGAGGTAGGTTGCGTGTTTATTCTGCTTGAAATTTCATATTTTTTTTAGACCCAAATACAGCTTAGTTACTAAGTTTGATAAATTATAGTAGAATTCTGTGGTATTGATTTAGTAAATTATGATTTTTTAGTTATTCAAAAGTTTTGTTTGTTTGAAGTTAAGCACGAAGCTACACAATGGGCTATCTGTGCTCTGCCCACCACGAGTATCGAAACCCGGTTTCTAACATTGTAAGTCTGCAGACAT
>NW_013667454.1:110332-118729 GCF_000517525.1 Limulus polyphemus
GAATATTACTTTTCATGATAGGCAACATTCGAAAAGAAAAAAATGAGAGAAACATTGCTTTATAAACCTTAAGATTTAATAAGAAAATTAGATATTTTGTGTATGAAAGCATTGTAATATTTACTGATAATCTGCCAAATTTCGTTAACATTTACTAATTACTTTAAAAGTTATAGCATGAAAACTATAACAAGCACAAAATGGTTACAAAACCGGTTGAAAGAGAAGAGCAGGGTAATACTAGTTGCTCTGGAAACTATAAGCCAGTTAGTCTTATTTCTGTAGTGGAAAAAATCTAGTCTGATATAAGAAGCTTTTCATGACATATAAAACCAACATAGAAACATACAAATCTTCTTTACTAATGTGTTGAGAATGTTACTTGTTATCTGGACAACAGTGTGTGTGTGTGGACTTGGTATATTTAGAATTTCAAAAAGCTTTTGATAAGGTGCCACACAATTGATTAGATAAGAAAGTCACATCAGTGGAGGTTCGGTAATGACTAGTTAGATAGTAGGATGGTTGGTGAGAGAAAGTAAAAAGTTGTTATTAGCAGAATTCATTAAACTGGACCTTTATTACTAGTGGTGTTCCTCAGAGGTCAGTGCTTTATTAATATTAGTGATAAAGATACATATAATTAGTATTTTACTGATCTTGGACAAATTAGACAACTAGTTTCAAATGATCTTAAATTATAGTAACTGCAGAAGGCAAGGCATTTTGGTGCTCAAAAATTGGGTCATAAGTTTAATATTGTTGGGAGCCCATTCAAAAGTATGACTGAAGGAAAAGACCTTGACATAACAATAGCAGAAGTTTTCTGTTGCTGGTAATAAATCTAACAGAATTCTAGAATTTTTCTTACAATTACAAGTCAAAAGAGGTAATTACCTCTTTATTCAAATCATTACTTAGCCATTACTTATAATATGTTAGTTTTCTTATCCAAGAAAGGATATACACTTATTGAAGGTTCAGAAGAAGTCTATACGGATGATTCCTTCTGATTTCTTTGTGCTATATTCTGAAAACAATGAGATGAAAGGGTACAAATTAAGGTTTGGAAAAGACAGGTTAGACTCTAGTTAATCACATCTAAATGACATTGGTGAATTGCACCAATGTCCATTTCTGTGAAGCTATACATAGCAATCAATGTATCTTCACAAAATTTGGCAAGCTTTTAGTAAATATGAAAAGCCTGTTGTACATAAAAAAAAATTGGGCCTTTTTAAAAAAGTATTTTTACTATACATTTGTCTCTAAATTTAAAACATTAGTCTGACTAATTTTGAGCACAAGGTGATTTTTTTGGTTAGGAAAGAAAATAATATGAACTACAAGAGGGTATCTGCAGTTGCCGTCCAAAATTTAGCAGTGAAAGACTAGAGGAAAGGCACCTAGTCATCACCACCCACCACCAACTCTTGAGCTACTCTTTTACCAATGAATAGTGGAATTGACCATCACATTATAATGCCCCCATGGCTGGAAAGGCAAGCATGTTTGGTAGGACAGGGATTCGAACCCATGATCTGCAGATTGCGAGTCGAGCAGCCTAACCACCTGGCCATGCCGGGCCAGGAATAAAAATACTGTTTAATCTCAGTTTTTATATTTCATTTGTACAACCTCTAGAACCTCCTAAATGAATTTCAAACTTTTTCAGTAAAACGTTATACTTTATCTGCTATTTATTTCTACCCTAATATTAACTGTAGTAAAATCATAAGGTATAATGAAAATCTGAAAATTAAAAAATATAAATTACCCTTTTCTAGCATTCAGAATGACTGCATATTGTAAGAGACAATTATAGAATGTTTATTCTTACAGCTAAAGCTTATAATTTTTAAAATTATGTTCATTTAATTTTATTGCTTTAAAGACTGTCTTGGAGTACACCAAAAGCCATTTATCACAGCAGGAGATCTTTATGCAAATAAAGGATCAAGTTACCAACATGCATGATAAAATTACAACCACATTGTCTCATGTGCTTGTGCTATCATAAGTAATTTTTTA
Source organism: Limulus polyphemus (assembly GCF_000517525.1). NCBI lineage: Eukaryota > Metazoa > Arthropoda > Merostomata > Xiphosura > Limulidae > Limulus > Limulus polyphemus. The sequence continues at coordinate 112,364 of NW_013667454.1, forward strand.
AGTTTTATTATCGAACCTAAAAATGATTCTAACTTTTACATTTTATTTAGCTTTATAAAAATACAACACAAAAAAAAAGACATTTAATACTCATATCTGTAATCTTGTTTTTTCTGCCTTCAGAATTCTGAAGAACAGTAAGCTTAACAATGATGGTGCACCATAAAGAGACTATTTTTAATTTCAAATATGCAACTTAGAACACAAATTGTTATCACTCACAATAAACAGTATGTCGTGAAACCACTATATTTGAACTGGCTTTCTAACTAAGCTATAAATGGGTTAAAAAATTTCACTAGCTGATCCAGCCAACTAATATATTTGAAGTTAAATATTTCAAACTTGTCAGATGAACAAGTTATCCTCATAGGATTTCAATAAGTCTTCTTTTTCTATTGGTTATAAATAGTCCAACAGCAAATGTCAGACAGAATTATTGTCAGTTGTTGAAAGACAAGATGTGATAGGACGGATGTGGCATGTGGATTTGACTTGTTTACATCTCAAGAAAGCAAAAAGTTGGAAAGCAATGTTTATATTATCAATATCTATAGTACAAATGTAATAGACTTAAAATAAGATCCAAAACTCGAGTGCTTTCGATTAGTTGACTATTCTTCTTCAGGAGAACAAAGAATAATAGTCAACTATTCGAAAGTGCTTGAGTTTTGGGGTCTTATTTTAAGTCTATTACATTTTATATGTGATCCTTTGTTCTAACTCTTTTATCCAAATTAACATAGTATAAATGTGAAATTTCTTCCAAACTACGAATATCATATAGGAGTAGATAGAAAATCTTAGGTGGGTAATTCAAAGTGAAGAAGTGTCATGTAAAATATAGAAGTGAAGAGTGAGAGTTAATTTAAATATTTTTTTCTGAAACTAAGAAATCAAAATTTATATAATATTAAAATCTGAATAATAAACTATGCTTTGATGCCAAATTTATTGACATACACTTACAATAAAGGTGTTTAATTAAATTTTCAATGTAACTGTATAAAAAGGTCATGACATGTGTACTTTGATCCTTCAGTACACAAAAAATTAAAAGTTATGGCATGAGTTGCTGTTGGAAGTAGTGTAGGCCAGAACCTTACAAGTTTAGCCCTTTTACATTAGGCAGGTCAAAGTGCATGTCACAACCTTTTACAGAGTTACATTCAAAATTTAATTAAATTACTTTATTAGTAGTCTGTATGAATACACTTAGCATCAAATTGTAGCTAATAAATCGAGTTTTAATATTACATAAATTTCAAGTTCTTAATTTTATTAGGAAATATTTTACAAATTTCTCAAACTTCCCTAGTATGAAAATTGTGACATTTGCTATCAAGGTCTTCCCTCTTCTCTAATTTATTTATCACCTCTCCAAGATGTATGGAATTCAGCATAACTTCCTCATTATAATATTGTCATCACTCAGGCAAAGTATAATATTTATAGCCTTCAATCTTATTTGGTTACAGAGCCATAAACTAGAAAATCAGACCCCTCTTGCCACACCTACCTATCACATTCTCTGTTTCACAAGTTGCCAATAATTCTCTCTGACTTTTAATACTATGTAATTTATACCCAATAAAAAACCAAAGTTTTCATCTATCAAATGATGTATTATATGACTTTATTCTCTGTACAAAAAATTGTCTATTTGACTTCCAATTCAAAGTTTATTCCCACAGGAAACACATTGAGGATCTTAGCTGAATTTTTAACTGAAATTTTATTGATAATATAAAAAAATGTTCATAAAGTATGCTCGTGAGTTATGTAATTTGATAGGGTAGCATGAACTACACATTTGCTTAGTGAGTTTCAACTTGTGTGGCAGGATTATTAGTTAGACACAGCTCAAAGGGCAATAAAACAATAAAATGTAAGTAGAAACAGATGTATACTGTTACAAGCTTTAAGCTATTTAGGATAAACAATTATGGTTTTCTATTACAATTTGTAGTTATTCCAGAAAGTAATATGGGTAAGTTAAAATTATTTCCTAACTTTCTTATGGTGGTTATGGAGTCAGTCAAATGAACCGACCCTGTATAGAGTTATAGTACAAAAAAACCATAAAATATAAAGTTTTTCTGAAAAAAACAACAACAACCAAAAACATCTGATATTTATTTAAGCGGTTTTAGGGCTTATGCAAATGAAATATGAAAACTTTCAGATGAAGATAAGTATTTTTAATCTTAACATGAAAATCACTTTGCACTCAAAGCAGTCAACACTCTGATACCATATAATTACAAACAATTATTCTCCTCAAGAAGAATAGTCATCTAATCGAAAGCGTTCGAGTTTTGGGTCTTATTTTAAGTTTATTACACTTTATATGTGATCCTTTGTGCTTACTCTTTTATCAAGATTACAAACAAAGTATTAGTAAACATACTTATTTAAAAATTCTGATATTTTGTTTACTGAGAGTTTGCCAAATTTTGTGAAGATACATTTAGTACTTTCAGAATCATAGTATATATATGTACCACCATGGTTACAATGTTGTGTAACATACACAAGCCCATTGTGATAGGGTTAAGAGGCAGAAAGAGATAATTTCCTGAAAAATAATGGATGGATTTAAATTAATACTATTTCTTATGGGTGGGTGTACAGGGACAGTATTGAAAAACTAAATGGTCTCTCATTGTTAGCAGAGATATAGTCAAGACTAGGCAAGCAAAACCAAGACCGAGCGAGTTGAGACCAAGATCAAGACCTTTGAGATCAATATTTTTTTTTAAGCAACAAACCTTATAACCTAAGTAACATTTCTGAATAAAAACAAGAGCTAAAACAACAATAATAAGTTTACTTTTTTGAATTTTTGTTTGCATAAAAAATATACTGATCTTGATAGACTTGGTGGTTTTGTCCACTGGTCTTGACTGTGTCTCTGGTTGTTAGTAATGTTAACTCTTCTGCTGCTGCTTCACTGGATTACACCAAACTCATGACTCCAAAGTAACCACCAGTTTCCATACTATAACTTTTAACATATTTTTTATATCATCACAAAATTTTTCAAGTTTTTATCTAACATTATGAGTCTTTTTTTAGACAAAAAAATCAGTATTCTTAATTATTTTAATTAAAAATTAATATACTGAGCCTGATTGTTGACTGCTCCAAGTGCAAAGTGATTTTCATGTTAATATTAAAAATATTTTTCTTCGTCTGAATATTTTCAAATTTCGTTTGAGTAATCTCTAAAACTTCCTAAATAAATATAATTTTTTTCCAAACAGCTTTATCATTTATTTGTTATTCTCTCTACCCAAACTCTATATAGAGTTAGTCGATCTGAACAACCTTGTAATCACCATAAAACTTTTACAGCTGAAAAATGCAAAATACAGTGAGTAGTACTATTCTATTCTTTTTAATATTGACTGCAAAGTTCCAAAGTACTTCCAAAGAGAGTTTCTGCTTCTAACCTTTTTTCCTATGTTTATTTTACTGTTAGCAGCTGAAAAACAAACTGCCAAACATAAAGCAGTGAATCACCCCTCCTGCCATTAGACTGTTTAAATAACACCGTAATACAGCCCCATCGATAGCAAATGAGTTTATGCCGCACAATTATCAGAACTTTCCTATAGAGTTTATCATAATTCCCGATCTGAGAATACAGTTGGAGATTATTTATTACTTTCTTTACAGTATGGTACTTGCAAAAAGAATTGCCTGAAGTAATAAAAGTGTGAGAAAATGTTTATGATATGGCTCTGTACAAAGTCCAGGCTGATCCAATAAATTTGGTAGGTATTTGGATGTTAGTTATCTTCCTGGAACAGTCTTTCTAGTACTTACAATGTTACAAAGTTGACTTGTACTTTTCCATCATGGTTGCTAAGCCTCACCATAAGCCTTGTTTATTCTCTAATTTGGGGAAGACAAATTAATTTTTGCAGATTTCAAGGATGCATTTTAAAAAACCAAAACATGATCAAATGATTATACTGGTACACATAAATCCACTGTAATTTATCTGGCTTTCTAACTAAGCTATATGCAGGTTAAAAAAAATCTCATTTTTGTTCTGAGCAATGATTTGGTCAACAGACTTCAAAGTTCCCAGCCAAATTACATGTTTCTCCTACAAGCCAATTAGAAATGACTGTCAGGTTTAGATAGTTTGGAATGTGCTCTTTTTATTAGTTATAAACATTCACCAAAGAAAAGTAGGTGCAAGTAGAAAAGAGATTTCAAGAGAATGGAGTAGTGGGTGGGACCACCCTGGTAGGTTTACAAAATATATTGATATCTCAGCAAATCGAAAAGGTGAGGAGTTCTTATTTTACATTCTAGTTTTTAAATGTTTGAAATTTGGGTCTCTAATCTATTAACTACTATAAACATTGTATGGTATGTGTCATAAAATATAAACTGAGCAATAAGACAAGATATACATGCCATATTTCATACAAAAAAGTGTATTTAGCTTTCTTTTTTTCTTTAAAACTAAGAAATTACAGCATATGTAATATTAAAATCTGAATTACAAACTATGTTGTGATGCCAATTTTATTGGCATAAAAATATAACAGTTATTTCAATAAATTTTGAATATAACTCTAAAATGTCATAACATGCCCTTTGACCTGTCTGTAGCAAGAACATTAATGGACTCAAACTTTGATCTCTAATGGGAATTTAAAAATTGTCATTAATATAATGTAGTTGCTTATCCTTTTGAGATTTTTATGGAAAGACATTTTTATTAAAATTATTTACTATTAAACAAGGTTCTGATTTATTTTTGTAAACTCATCACAGCTTATAAGTAAAAACAAACTCGGAAAACGTTTTCTAACTGGTTTTATTATACATTAGAAAACATTTATCTACAAAGAAAATTAAAAACTTAAATGAAAAAAATATTTATAATAATAATTTATTTGTATGCCAACTGAACATACATAAACCACAATGTAAGCCAATTAGATAAAGACATCAATTAGCAATCGATCCTGTAAGAGAGTCGCAATATAAATACTCAGTCTCATTAGGACATAGTATCAAAATTACTAGTTATTACATTTGAACCAATATGTATAAGGCTCACAGAATCATGAAAATGCAATGACAATTTTTGACTGTATTTAAAAGTACATAATCTAACCCACATTTAGTCCTGACTGTTACATAAGAAATGGTTACAAATAAAATACAAGAAACCGGATTTATTATTATCAACTGCAATTTTTAAGTAAATTTGTTGTAAGATAAAGATAAAACTTGTCTCACCTGTACAATCATTCTCAAGGACAGCCTTAGATTGTTGACATTTATGACCTGCTGGTACTAGTCTAACATTGAGGCTAAACAAAATTAAGAAAACCTTCAAATATGACTGAAATAAATACCTATCATTAGATTTTATTAAAAACAAAATTTAAGTTATTCAGAGGTAGTCTTATGCATTTATAAAAATAAACCTAGATTCATTATCAGTTTTCTTCATGGAGCATAACAGATCATGTTAGTGACATAATTCATCTGAACACTTTCTGCTAAACAATAATGTGCCAGAAGCCATTTATCTCTGATAAAAATAATTAAATTCCAGGGTCAAGAAATAAGTTCTTAAGAAACACTTGTCATTGTTTAGTAGGATTATACAGGGGTTTGCTTATGCTGGTGCTATTCTTATTAATGGAATCACTGATAGAACATCAGTATACTCTCCTGGACAGACAGCTAGTGTTTTTTGTTTTCATTCCAACTTCTACAACAGCTATAATTATATCCATACTTCACGTGTTGCTAAACTGTGTAGATCTCAGAAGCAAACAACTGGAGGGTGTCTGTGTGTGTCTACATATATAGTTTTGAAAGTGATCAATTCCATTGTTCTTTATACTATTATTTCCATTAAATCTAATTTGTCTTAATTTATATTTTTTTTACAATTAAATTTTACACTTACACAAGACTATTTTGCACTGTTAGTACACAGACTTAAGAGAATGGCAATACTTGTTAAAAGACAAGGAGAATGGAATGAGATGTATTCAGAAGCCTTGTAAGAAATTGTAATGGTTAAAATCAATATTCTAATAATTTTTTTTTCCAATAATGTCCACTACAGGTGCCAAAATCAACAGAATTTGTAACAGTAAACTTTATGACAAATTTGGGGAAATAGTTTTTTTCGATGTAAATTTTAAATTTCTTACTAGAAAGATCTTAATTGTCTTCAACAACTCTTCTAAAAAATTTCATAGAGATACAGAAAGTCCCAAGTTAAATTTTAACCTTTTATTCTAATAATAAGGGAAAAAAACTCATACTTTACATATCAACTTGTTCTGTTTGTGGTATTTTGTGTTTGAATGCACACAG